>NC_039362.1:9847495-10122865 GCF_003573695.1 Papaver somniferum
ATATTTTTTGGTTTAATTTCATCACCACATTTATAATTTATCATCTGTGGTGCATGGCGAAAGCTTATATACATTATGAATGACATTTTACAATTCTTAAGATGCAGAATTGAAAAAGGGTCAAAAAGGAAGACTGAAAATATATATACACGGGGAATGCCATCATGAAATTGCATCAGCAACCATTCTTCCATCATCTGACATAAAGAGTATATATTTGTTGTATTACTCTTTTTGGTGTCACTGCTACTGCTACTACAAGAGAATTTGCATCCATATTGTCTAGGTTGTTAATATTCCTGGTGGTATCCAATTTGCTTCGTAGGTCGTTGATCCAGTTAAGTGTGACAAACTGTTGGTGCAAAGGATAATAATACTGATGACAAACTTCTTCTGGTACAATGTGGATCTTAGCCTAAGCAATATGCTATGTAATATTGAGACACGGTGTTGAGATACGCGTATCTGAGACTGATTAGGAAAGTCTCAGTTATACACGTCTCTTAGAGATTGTTTAGGAAAGTCTAAACAATAAGACTTCTAAGCTCGGTAAGAAATCCGAGAATCCGAGACTGATATGGAATATGCTTTAATTGGGACTCTTAAGGTAGGTCTAGTGAAAGAGTCGTATTAGGAAAGAATTTATTTCTTTCCCAAGTAATGAATCATATATATATAAATAATTGTAAAGAGTTATTGAGAGAGATAATAAGAAATATATCAAATTCTTAACATGGCATCGAGAGCCAGTTTTGAAACCTAAAAAAAAAAAAAAAAACTAAAGATGGTCAATGAGATTGAATCATCAAAAAGGAAAATGGTGGAATATGATACACAGAAGAAGAATCCTGTATATCATCTAGGATTGAGTGATGGACCAGGAACTATCATCACGCCAATAGTTATGAGAGGGAATAATTATGATGAATGGGCTAGAGCCATAAGAAGATCGCTGATAGCCAAGAGAAAATATGGCTTCATTGATGGAACCATCAAGCGACCTGAAGATCCAGATCAGTTAGAAGAATGGATAGCAGTGCAATCAACGTTGGTGTCATGGATTGGTAACACGTTGGAGTTGTCAGTAAGATCAACCCTGGGAGATTATGAGGATGCAAGTCTATTATGGGCACACTTGAAGAGAATATTTTTTGTTGTTAGTGGAACAAGAATATGTCAACTAAAAGCATCTTTAAGTGACTATAAACAGAAGAAAACAGAGGGAGTTGCTATATATTTTGGAAGATTGAACAAAATATGGGATGAGATGGTGACCTATATGAAGATACCGCAATGCAAGTGTGGACAGTGTACATGTAATATTGCATCTCAGGTAAGTATGTTAAGAGAAGAAGATTTCTTGCACTATTTTCTGATTGGGTTAGATTCTGTATACAGTTCTTTGCGTGAACAATTGCTTGCAAGGGAACCATTGCCGTCTGTAGATGTTGCGTATCAAACCATTGTGAACTCAGAACGTCTGAAGATTGGAGATGGAGTAGTGCCTACAGAGATGCAGGAGAATGTTATGTCCTTCAAGGTGCAAGCTGATCAACGCCTACTTAATAGTACTTATGATCCCACCAAGTACTGCAAAACTTGCAGCAGACAAGGACACTCTGATGATGGCTGTTTTAAGATCATTGGATATCCAGAATGGTGGGGAGATAGACCAAAGAATGGCAGAGAAGGAAGAACTGGAGGAAGAGGACGTGCTGGAAGAGGAGGTAGAGGACAAGGAGGTAATCTTGTCCGTGCTCATAACCTGCATGTCTCGGCAGCAAAGGATAGTGCTGGTACGTCATCAACTGATGAAACGTCTCTAGTAGGAGTTACAGCAGCACAGGTTCAACAGGTGATGGAGTTTTTAAACTCAAGAAAGTCGGGTTCTCATCTGCAAGGTAAAAAGAATGAAACATCTTGGATTGTTGACATAGGAGCAACAAACCATGTTACGTATGAACTTCTTAACATGATAAATGTAAGATATATTAGGGCATGTTCGGTTGGATTGCCTGATGGAAAGTATGCATCCTCTGAGAAAATAGGAACTGTGATTCTTCCTGGTGGATTGAAACTTGAAAACGTGCTTTATGTGCCAAAGATAACCTGTAACCTAATTTTAGTCACACAACTTATTGATGAGATGAGTTGTATTATTCAGTGTACTAACAAATTATGTCTTATACATGACCGGTCTACGAGGAGGATGATTGGAGTGGCTGAGATACAAGGTGGACTATATATTTTCTGTGGTGTGCCGCATGTTGAAGTTATGGCTGTGCGTGAAGATACATATGAGTTGTGGCATCAACGTATTGGACACCCTTCAGAGAAAGTTTTGCAGAAGTTGCAAGGTGTGAGTAGATTAATTAAGAAGAATAATGATGGTTGTGATATTTGCCCCCGGGCAAAGCATCGTAGAAGCAGCTTTTCTAGTAGTTTGAGTAAATCAAATTTTATTTTTGATTTAGTTCATATAGATTTATGGGGTCCTTATAAGATCCATTCATCATGTGGAGCTCAATATTTTCTGACAATAGTGGATGATTTTTCAAGAGGTGTTTGGATTTATTTAATTCAGAATAAAACAGAGGTTGAATCAATATTTCGTGAATTTGTTGCTCTTGTGAAGCGTCAATTTAACAAAGATATTAAAATTGTTAGAAGTGATAATGGAACGGAATTTAATGCATTACGTGGTTATTTCAAGACTAATGGAATAGTCTTTGAGACATCATGTGTAGGTACTCCTAAACAAAATGGAAGAGTAGAGAGAAAACATCAACATATAATGAATGTAGCAAGGGCTTTAAGATTTCAAGCAAGCTTGCCGAAATGGTTTTGGGGAGAGTGTGCATTGACATCAGCGTACTTGATAAATCGTACGCCTACACCTATCCTAAATAATAAAACACCATATGAAGTATTGTTTGGAAAACCACCTATATATAAACAATTGAAGGTGTTTGGGTGTTTGTGCTATGTACATGATCAAAATAGTAAAGGAGATAAGTTTGCTAGTCGAGGACGGAGGTGTGTGTTTCTTGGCTATCCATATGGTAAGAAGGCATGGCAATTTTATGATCTAGACACAAGAAAATTTATGGTGTCTCGAGATGTAAAATTCTATGAGACACAATTTCCATTTAAGACTGAGTTGAATGGTAATATAGTTGAGACGGACATGATGGAGAGCTCTAGAAGTCATATAGCAACTGATGTTGCTGGGACTACAACTGAGACAGTTCGTGATGGTGAAGAATGGAGTGATGACGAAGAGTACATAGTCGCTGGCGGTGAAGAAACTGCAGAAAAACAGCGACAGACAGATGAAGATGACGCAGTTCAGCGTCAGACTACAACGTCAGAAAATCAGGCAGTTGTGAAAAATGATGGACAAGCCACAGATGTTGTTGTTGTCAATGATGATTTAGGTAAGGGGAAGCGTCAGAAGATTCCCTCGAGTAGGCTGAAAGGTTTTATGACACACACCATTAGAGAAAATAGTCCATCTCACTCTCAATCATCACAGTCATCATCCTCAGGTACACCTTATCCTTTGACATATTATGTTAGTTGTGACAGGTTTTCTGACATGCATAAAAATTATATTGCTGCATTATATGCAAAGTCTGAGCCGAGGAATTTCAGAGAGGCAATGAAACATCCAGGTTGGAGGAAATCAATGGCGGAAGAAATACGGGCCTTAGAAGAACAAGGCACATGGGATCTAACAGAATTGCCACCTGGTAAGAAAGCTTTAGGAAGTAAGTGGATATATACTGAAAAGTATGATGAAAATGGGAATTTGGTGCGTTTAAAGGCGAGACTTGTGATTTTTGGAAATCATCAAGTTGAAGGATTAGATTACAATGAGACGTTTTCACCAGTGGAAAAGATGACAACTATTCGTATGTTCTTGGCTGTTGTTGCAGCTAAACAGTGGAATGTGCATCAGATGGATGTGCATAATGCGTTCCTACATGGAGATTTGGAAGAGGAAGTATATATGAAAATACCACCTGGATTTTCTAAGGGTAATCCTAATATGATGTGTAAGATGAAGAAATCGTTGTATGGCGTAAAACAAGCACCGCGGTGTTGGTTTGCGAAGCTGTCAACTGCATTGAAGAATTATGGGTTTCGGCAATCGTACTCAGATTATTCTCTCTTTACTATGATTAAGGGAAAGATGCAACTTAATGTGCTGGTGTATGTTGATGATTTTATTATTGCAGGAAATGATCTAGTTGCGCTTACACAATTTAAAGCATACTTGGGGTCAATGTTTTAAGATGAAAGATTTAGGAAAATTGAAATACTTCCTAGGATTGGAAGTGGCTCGTAGTAAACAAGGTTTCTACATATGCCAGAGAAAGTATGCGTTGGATATTATAATGGAGACAGGTTTATTGGGTGCGAAACCTGCAGAATTTCCTATTGAAACCAATCATCGTCTTGCTTTAGCAACAAGAGATTTGCTTTGTGATGTAGAAAAGTATAGAAGATTGGTTGGGCGTTTGATCTATTTATCTGTCACCAGACCAGATCTTGCTTACTCAGTGCATATCTTATCTCAGTTTATGCAACGACCTAGAATGGAGCATTGGGAAGCAGCACTTCGTGTGGTTAGATATTTGAAAAAGAATCATGTACAAGGAATTCTGTTGCGCTCTGATAGTAGTTTAACCTTGAGAGGTTGGTGTGATTCAGATTGGGCAAGTTGTTCTTTAACTAGGCGCTCACTGACGGGATGGTTTGTTTGTTTTGGAGATTCGCCAGTATCTTGGAAGACTAAGAAGCAACAAACTGTGTCTCGTAGCTCGGCTGAAGCAGAATATCGTTCCATGGCGGCGGATACATGTGAATTAAAATGGTTGAAACAATTACTCAGTGATTTGGGGGTTTACCATACACAAGCGATGAGTCTTTTTTGCGATAGTCAATCAGCTTTATATATTGCGAAGAACCCTGTTTTTCATGAACGAACGAAACATATTGAAGTGGACTGTCATCTAGTCAGGGATGCGGTAATACAGAAGATTATTCTACCTTCTTATACTCCTACCACAATGCAGTTGGCGGATATATTCACAAAGTCGTTGGGAAAAGCTCAGTTCCATGCTATTTTGTCCAAGATGGGCATTTGTGACCTGCATGCTACGTCTTGAGGGGGGTATTGAGACACGGTGTTGAGAGACGCGTATCTGAGACTGATTAGGAAAGTCTCAGTTATACACGTCTCTTAGAGATTGTTTAGGAAAGTCTAAACAATAAGACTTCTAAGCTCGGTAAGAAATCCGAGAATCCGAGACTGGTATGGAATATGCTTTAATTGGGACTCTTAAAGTAGGTCCAGAGAAAGAGTCGTATTAGGAAAGAATTTATTTCTTTCCCAAGTAATTAATCATATATATATAAATCATTGTAAAGAGTTATTGAGAGAGATAATAAGAAATATGTCAAATTCTTAACACTATGAGATGTTGGTTCCAGACTTACCTCATTGGTGACTGATGGAAGCTTGTATTTCCAGTAAACTTTAGATTTTGTTTTTCTTTGAAATATGGCATAATTGGGTGGTTCTGTATACAACTATTAGTTAGTGGAACATCAGATACATTTAAACCCACAAAAGATATAATTCAAGCATGAGTTGGTCTGATATATACCAGAGTGTTATACTGATGTTGGTTGACAGACTTGTCAGTAGTATTTTATAGTTTGCATCCAGGATGTTTAGCGCTTTAGTACATTTCATTGCATTCCCAGCTTGTAATGGTTGTTGATGCAGTTGATCCACTTTTCTATCGGTGCCCTGATCTTGAGGTATGGATTTCGTAGTTTCTCAAGTTGATGTCTTCACAATTCCAGATGATAAATATATGCATTTGGTGCTCAGTCCCACCCGGTACCAATCACTTCATCACATGCATCCCAGTGTTAAAAATTGACTTTCGATCCACTTTTTATAATGACAAGTTTGAGTTAACTGGAGAGCAGTATAAATTTTGGCAGAAAATATCTAAATGGGAGAGTTCAGTTCTGGTTTAAGTGTGGTAAGATAGGAACTAGTAATATTACTTGTTAAAAGGAACTCGTCCACTTTTTTTGATAGTTCAGCTGAACCACTTTAGCCTGTCGTCTATATACATTGGATAGCTCAATTAGGAATACTGTTGAAATACGTACTATCAGTTCCACGATGCTGACTAATTGCGAGTCCAAATTAGTAAAATAAAAGTGGGACCAGGTAGCTGTTACTGTCCCGCATCTATATTTGAGTTGCAAGTACTTGATAGTTTCATTCATCAATACGTTTCACAAGAACGCACAATCAGAGTTAGCACGATTCCATTTGTGGTGCAAAATTTGTCGTTGACGATCTTGTCTCTGTCGCGGTATTTGCGTAAAATTTTGAGATACCTCAATCTTGAAGCATTTATAGGCACATTACCAACTACCCATAGCATTTCGATCGGAGATTGTATCATGGCCTTTTATGCTTTCCATTTCTTATTTCATATGAACATTGAAACACAATCTTTGCCAATATGGTCAATTTTCATCTAGTCTCTGTTGAGTTATTGCTGAAGGAGGAAGATGACCAGTGCAGATCACATGAACTGTCCGGGATAGCGGGAAAGACTGTTGCCATCCACGTTGGCACAAAACCTCATAGACTTCTCCTGTTGTTTTTACTCCCTTCAAAAGTAAACACACAACGTGACGTCCAGTTTGATCAGACTATGTTGTTACTTTTCTCGGTCAGGTCAGGTCATGGATTAGTTGTGGAAAGCGAAAACATCAAGAACTTATTGTCAGAAATATAATCAAGAACTTAATGCAGCATGCAGCTTTAGAGTTCGGTGGAAGTCATGATGATATCAAAATTGATAAAACTCTTTGGGGTTTACTATATGTACCTGTAGCTTCTGCCCTTGCAACAGCTCTGTTTCGAGCTCGTGGAAAGACCTAAAACATAATTAAAGAAAGTTCAGTGAATGACAAACTTACATTTCGTATTGAATCTCTTAAGAAATATGATAAACTCTTTCCACTACTCCTTGCAAAAGCATCTGCCACTTTCCTTTTTCTACCTCCCACTGGCGCACACGCAAAAAAAATATCTTAGAATTCTAATGGTGTGTGTCTTGGGAATGAATAAGAAAGAAGCAAACGGATAAATATATGTATATTTGCTTCCATAAAGCATGTAGTGATGAGATCAGCTATCCCGCAGCTCTCCAGAAATGTGTTGTCGCATACAGATGGGAACATCAATTTTGAGAATGCTTTCATCTCATTCAAACCAATTCTCATTATTGCTGCCTGGTAAATTCATATGTTGGATTAGATGTGTTTGTGAGTGGTATAAACAGTACTGATTTGCAACTCAACATAAGCATTATACCTTCGCATTATTTCCCATTTCCGAGCCATCGACAAAACCTGCTGCAATGGCCACAACATTTTTCAATGTCCCACATAGTTCCACACCTTCTATATCCCTGACCTGTTATTTACATACATTCAAATTGGTCACTGAGTCGGCATTAAACTTTCTTTTGCTTGATGCATTCTGCTTAAACAATTTGGGTGGACTAGATAGTAAATGAATTTGGACAACTCACAACTGATACACGAAAATAAGGAGTCCCGAAAATTTGAACCCATCTTTGTGCAACCTCTTTATCTTCTCTGTATCCAATTGTTGCTTCACTGAATTTCTCCATAGCAATCTGCGTAAACAAAACTAAATGTTGGCACCCAACCCGACGAAGAAGATAAAGTCCATTTTGCAATATTACCTCATCTCCAATGTTAGCACCCATGAGAACACAACAATTAACACCCAGTTGTTTATTGATAAGACTAGAGATCATACATGGTCCTCCCGGTTTCACTTCCATGCCCTTAATAAGGGAAATTGCTTCGACATCTCCTTTAATCTTTCCAACAAGTCTCTTACATATACCCTCTATGAATTGATGTGGTGTAACAAATACCAACATGTTTGCATCCTCCACTACAACAACATAACCATGATAACAAAATCAAAATTTGCATTGCTTCCAATTCTCTCATCATTAACTTTTGTCATATACCTGCATGTTCCAAGTTGGGTCTGCAACCACATTGTGACCAAGCTTTATTCCAGGCAAATACTTAATATTTTCCTGTTATATTAAAAGAAAATAACATCATATTTTTCTTTTTAGATCCGACTCAAAAATATGTGAGCTAGTAGTTTGTCCCATAAATCAGGGACATTTTATTCCCCGACTCAAATGGTTCAGTAGGGGCTAGGTCTTATTCGGGTCACATCTGACTCAAACTATAAATCAAACTATAAGTTTTGCAGCAACACTACCCCAGTTACCACTCCCAATAACGGCTGCTTTGTATTTCTTTTTGATCATTTCTTCAGATTTCTGAATCGAATTTCAACTTGTATTTGCTTCTTTTGATGTGTTTTAGATGACATGACATCTGTTGGTGCTAGATGACTAAGATAGTGCGCGGTGCACCTAACAATGTGCCTTAACTGAGGGCGCTTATGGTTTCGGTGGGCCCCATGATTATATTTTTATTTTTTTAATCATATTACAGACCAAGTGAACACTAAACTCGGCTTTTGATCTACTTCATGTGTTCATCATCACTTGGGCCTTTGTGGTTTCAGGTTTGCGATGGACGAGAGAAGCTGGGCGAAAAATAACAAAAATCTACAAAGTAGACCATTGGTAAAATTTGGGAGAGAGACAATTCTGGTGTTGCTTTTTGGGGAGGCATATATATATTCTTATCGACTCGGTTGAAGTTCATTACCAAGCTGATAATAGGTGAAGATAAAAAATTATTAGTAACATGTTTGTATTAAAATTTGTTTTTTTAACTTCTGAAATTAAAAAATTTAGTGGATACATAATTTCCGAATGACTTCTAAAAAGCAAAAAGGTTACTATCAACTTTTTTTGTGAAGCAAAAACATTTTGTTTTCTAATTTTATTTTTGACTTCTACATCTGATAAAGTAAAAGAACTTCTATTTCTAGTATCCAAGCAGATTGTATACAATTCAATTGTAATAAAACTAAAAAGGAGAGAAAAAAAGGCTAATCCATCGTTACATTAAAAAAATTGTACACAGAAATTTATTTTCCAATTTGCTAAGTAACCTCGACTTCTCTCTACTTCATGGACCTCTACCCTTCCATTGAACTCTCATAGGCCGTTGAATACCACTTCAAAAATTGCTTTTCTAGAAGCATAAAAGTCAAAAGCTAGCTTGGTTATACAATTTCAGAATAATTTTAGAAATAAAAAATTTAAACTTTTTATGAAGTTAAAATTTTGGTTCTGACTAAGTAGGAGGATTTCTGCTTCTAATTTCCAAATAGGTTCTTAACATTTCTACTAAAAAAGGCTAATTGAAAGAATTTTTCAACACAGAATTTCGTACCCGTTTAGGGAAATTCCCATGATATGGAAGTAAAAACATCCTTAACTTGAAGAGTATCCATATATATGTGGACTCTCATCAACTAGTGGACTCAAAATGCATTATGGAGAAAAACAAAACATGTTAGTCCATCCTGTCCCTCATGGTCCGCATTTAAAAAATATATATATAATCTTCCCCCTCTTGGATGACCAGATGAGGTGAAGTTCTATTTAATCTCAAAACTTAAAATTTGCAACGCTTCCGTAACTCAAACAAACAGTAGCTATTCTCTAGGAATTTGTCCTTATTTACACCATTCAAAAAGAAATTAAAACTCTCAACCCGGTCACGAAGTGAAGTGACCGGACAGAAAAAAGAATATTAGTCGCAGTCGGTCATTAAGTAACTGGACAAGAGAATTTTTTCTTAAAAAAAGTCATTCGGATACTAAATGTCTGGATGACATGGACTATTCCATAGCCAACCCCTTAAGTATCATCTGGACTTCAGAGAGATGTGGACCTAAATATTACCCGTGATAGTATTTTTTATCTATAAAATGTGGATCATCACAAAGATATGGATGAATTTTTTCTCCATAGGAATTGACCTTATAGAGTGCTTTGTTTGCAAATTTCTGAGCAAAATGACCCCAAAGATATAATTGATAATTCTGCTCAACATTAGAGAGGAAATATAGTTTTGAATTAGATTATTGATCATAGGCGGTCATTTACATATCACTAGGGACACCACATATCCTAATGCCATGCACCATAGTCTAATCAGTTGTATTTGGGTAGTGCCAAAATTTGGGTTCCACTTAAAATATCTCTAATAGAAGTCTCAGCACAGTAAATCGATACCCGAGAAACAACTGAAAATCCTATTATTGTTATTATTATTGCAAAATAAGGGAACCCCAAGGGTATTTTATTGAGAAGAAAGATTGAGGTTACAAGAGATGGTGGGAAACTTAGCGACAAGCTGGGCCCCAACACCTTTTTGAATAACAATCCATAGCCTATGAAAGAGAGAGCTTCTTATCTTAAAATTAGTATCATACCTTGCCATGCAATTCCTCAATCTCTCCAGAAAGGAAATTGTTTCAGTTCCGAGCTCACTTAAAGTAGAAAAGGCCAATACACCAAACTCATACCCGTGTGAAGAGCATTTATCTAAGTATTTATTGTTCTTGCGAATGATAACATCGCCCGGTGTAAAGTTACGAGTCCTAACATTTGTGAATGGAGAGACACCTGTAATACCCATACAAAAATCCTTACCATCCTCCCAATTATGAACCAAAATATCTGCTGGCCTAAGGTCATTTTCACCGCTAGAAAGAAAAACCAAATAAACTTCCTTTCCAGCTGCGACACCTGCACTTTAACACATGTCCGCCAAGATGTCTTTAACCAGATCATGTCAAAATTTGAGCCCCACCTGACTAGCATAATGAATATCATGGTTACCAAAGACATCCATAGGACTGCCGCAACAGGAACACAAACTTTCTTCCTCAAAGAAAGGTATGCCCAAGCGATATTGCAAGATAGAGCTAAACTTCTTGGGTCTGACTGCTTGATTAAGCCTAGGTATATGAATCGCTTTAAGAAAATCCATTGCATAGTATGTTCTATTGCATTACCACAGGGTGGACTCACACATAGATAAAGAATGACTGATGGGTATATTTTCCTTGACAATACAAAAATAAATAACTACCAGAGACTTCATATGATAGGGGGGAAGCATCATTGATCTTAAAACCAGGTAAAGAAAGACCACAAGATTTAGCAAAAACCTGTAATGGGTGTTGAAAACCATGACACGAATTCGTTGTCGCTGGTAACTTCAAGATCGAGTTCTGCAAGTGTTGAGTTTGAGCATGAGATGCTAGATAACAATACATCAATATATCTTCCATAGTAAGTATACCAAGTCCACCATCTTTGATAGGGAGGGTGTCCAGTCGTTGTTGAACCAAACCAAATCCAACACCATCACCAACTACTAGACGACGTAAATACTGCATAAGGTGTTTATTAAACTGAGGCACAACAATCTCAAGTGCCTTGGGACATGTGGTACGAAGGGCGAAGTAAAACCTAGAGACTCCGATGCAGCTACGCATAAGCAATAATTCACTTTGGGGGTCCTGCAGATCCTGAATTTTTTTCATGAGTTGTATGGTTTTATCCACCCTTTCCAACACAATATTGTTGCAGTAATCCAAATCTAAACTGACCGGACCACCAAGGAGTTTAATACCACCCACTGGCTTACCAATATTTGCATGGAAAACATTATCAACATCTCTTCTTGGGTCATAGGAAGGCCAAATTATTTCCGTCTTTGAGACGTTCAGTTGTAAACCATAGTTAGGTCCCTCCTCTTGTATAATTTTTAAAGCCATAGAAACCTCCATGGTATCACCTACAATGGTACCATCGTCTAGGTACCAAGCATGGAGGTCTAAGGTACAATTAGTTGCAATCTTCTTAACAAGCGTGTGGAGAGATAAGGAAAATAAAATGGTACCGACAGGATCACCCTGCTGAATGTCTTGTGCCGAGTAAAGAATAGAATCTTGGTAGTACAACCTGGCTGGTTTTGAAAAAGCGGTGGTCTAACAACCACGCCCAATATTTCGTTCGGCAGTCTGTATGGACTAACTCCAATATAATTCCGTGATAATAAACTAGACAGTCAGACTTAATCAAGGAAATATATCCAAGAGTTATATCTCAATTTCTCAATACAATCTGCAATCGAACAGATAAAAATTGGTGAGCCTGATTGATATGAGAAATAACTTGAACGGTATCAAAAACCAATGTTCAAGTGTCAATCAATTTCAATCAACAACCAAAGGTCGGATTTACCAATTGATTGAACTACGCACAGCCTGTGATATTTCAATTATATAAAAAAATATAATGCGGAAAAGAAATAACACGGACACCAGAAGTTTTGTTAACGAGGAAACAGCAAATGCAGAAAAAACCTAGGACCTAGTCCAGATTTGAACACCACACTGTATTAAGTCGCTACAGACACTAGCCTACTACAAGTTAAATTCGGACTGGAATGTAGTTGAGCTCTAACCAAGTCTCACACCGATTAACGTACATTTGCATTCCTTACGCCTATGAATCCCAGCAGGACTCTACGCACTTGATTACCTTAGCCGATCTCACCCACAACTAAGAGTTGCTACGACCCAAAGTCGAAGACTTGATAAACAAATCTTCCTCCCACAGAAAAGTCTATTCTGATAGATAAATTAGTCTCCCACATAAATACCTACGAAGTTTTTTTCTTATTACTTTTGATAAGTCAAGGTGAACATGAACCAATTGATAGTTTGGTTTTATATTCCCGAAGAACATCCTAGAAATATCAATCACCTCACAATAACTTAACTATATGGTAGTAGAACAAGTTATTGTGGAATCACAAAGAATGAGAGGAAGAGATTTGTGATTACTTTTTATATCTTACCTATCAGAGATAAATCTCGATCCAATCTTAGAGAAGATAGTACTCAATACGATAGAACAAGTAAGATCAGAACACACAACTACAAGGAAAATAGTTGGGTCTGGCTCCAGAATCCCACTGAAGTCTTTAAGTCGTTAACCTATAACGGTTTTAGGAAAAACTTAGGTTAAAGGAGAATCGACTCTAGTACGCAACTAGTATCACACATGAGGTGTGGGTATTAGGTTTCCTAGTTGCTAGAGTTCTCCCTTGTATAGTCTTCAAATCAGGGTTTGATAGCTTTGAAATGAAGCAATCAATATTCACCGTTAGATGAAATCCTGATTTAAGATTCAAGTTAAGTTTTCTTAAAATCCAAAGAAATATCTCTCCACCATTAGATGGTCTTAGCTTGTTACACACAAATGAAATATACTTTCATTTAGATATGGGTAACCGTACCTAAACGTGTATATTGAGTTGGCTCAACAATAGTTAACCGAAGTTATCATATGAACACTTTTATTTTAACCACATTCATCTAACACTTCTATATCAAATGATAATCAAATGAATCTAATTGTGTTACTCATAGAGTTGTTCAATTGTTTATATACTCATAGAAGTATACAAGACACAATTGAAACAAAATCGGATTGATTCAATTAAGCCAGGGTTTGCAAAGATTGCATTCCTTAATTTACATATGTATTTTTTCATGAGTATGAAATCATACTTAACCGATTTTAGAACATAAACCAACTTAGTTTACAACGGGTACTTAAACTTAAGTTCCAGACTTTGGTCTTGTCCGACAGTTTGCAAACCAGTATGCATATTATCGTCCCTGACCTAACTCAGGTAGAAATGTTCGCATAATGGTATTCATACTTGGTTCCCGGACTTTAACAGTTAAAACCGTTTGCATACTGGTATGCAAACTTGGTTTCCGGACCTGAATCATATTATAACAGTTTGCATACTGGTATACATACTGTGCTATATCTGGACAATGGTTAATTGTTCTAAACTCCCATTTCAATCATGGAAACATCCTTAGAAGACGACAATAGCTGTCTCACACAACTATTAGCTTATAAGTAATTTTCAAGTGATAGAATGATCAATACGAAACATTCCGAGTCGACATCAAATGACTATCTCATACAAATTATGTAAGATGTTTCAAGGCAATTTTCACATGATCATCTTTTGACTCATTTTTTAGTTTCCAACAAATAAATGTTTCCAACTAAACTCGTCAAGAATAATGATGAATGTAGCTAAAGAAAAAAGCTTCCAACACATATTTTGAGAAAGTTATAAGCGAGTTAAACTCAGCTCGAAATATCAAATGTGTATAATGTAAAAAGTCTATATAGCTATACGACTTAGTCTCAATAAGAGATAGAATAGAATAGACTTCTGAGTGATAGATAAGTTTTAGTCTCCATATACCTTTTGTTGATGAAGTTCCCCCAAGCTCTCCTCAATAGAACTTCATCTTCAATCGATGAACGCCGTGAAGTTTAAAGCCCAACTACACATTCTATCCTAGTCCGAGACGTATCTATAAGTAGAATAGAATCAAGACTTATTGTTTTGATCACCTAAACTTGACAAGCAAACTTGAGATAACAACGCTTGCAAGTTCGACCGAGCAGTGCTCTAAAATCTCCCCCTTTGACAATTTTAGTGACAAAACTATCAATACATATAGATTACAAAATAAATAAACTTTGTAGCAACATGCTTGATTTCCTTGGTTCTTCAACATTCCTTGAATTATTCGTCACTCCAAGTACTCCAGTGATTCTGAACGTGTTCAACTCAGCATCATTGTTGTTTAAGATTAGCTATAACAATATGAAAACAGTTGTTCTCATATATTGTTATCGTATCTTAGTATTATTCTACAACCTCAAAGTTCAATTGTATCACAACTTTGACAATAAAACTATGGTGTTGCTCCCCCTTAGTCAATACTTCATCTAACAATGAAAACCACTTCTCCTTACATAATGATCTGTAAACCATATGTATGTAGTGTGAACTACAAAACAATTCTCCCCCTTTTTGTCAATATAAATTGGCAAAGATACGAAAACTAGCGGGATCATAATGAAATTATCATAGAGACACTTCATGACTAAAAGAGAACATATCAACTTTGTTTCGATGATTTCACATAGTCGAAACTTAGTATATTCATCAAGGAGTTTATAAAGATACAAGAAAACTCCTAAAATATTTCACATCCGCACTCCCCACAAAGATTTGGCAATTAAGCACAAGTTCAATTAATAACTCTCCCCCATAAAATGCCATTCCCGAAAGAACAACAAGAGCGACCTTACGTTTACGAGAAAAGAAGGATTTCTTTGGAAATTAACAAATCACATGAAACATGAATTTGTATCCAGAAAACACAAATAAATTAACCACAAGAGATCCTTAATGATTAATTTAATTGGAAATGCTCACATAAGAAAACTTACAGAGCCGTTGGTGTGCCAATGGAAAACACACAGAAACTTGCAAGTATACAAGGCCAAGTTTATAGAATAGAAGGAAAGCAGGGGAAAGTCCACAGGGAGTGGGAGCACTATAAGAGAAACCTAAGCTAACAATGGAGACAGTGAGCAAGACAAAGTAATATGGCATACAAAGTGGCAGAAGTAAAGAACCAAAGCAGCAAGGTAAAGCAAAGCAGCAAAGAAAACAGCTAAGAACCAAGGCTTGGAAGCCAAGGGCAGAGGGAGATTTTGTGCACTGTTTTCAGTGCACAGAGACTACAAATTGCAAGACAATAGGCGATCAACACAGCTAAGAAATATAAACTGAATTTGAAGCAAAGCAAGACTGAAAATTGTAAGTGACTGAAGAGGATATTGTGGCTAAGACAAGGCTTAGATTCCACCTTGTGTCCTAATCAAATAACATATTCCTAGGTTGAGTTGAGTCCTATGCATACAATAGAAAGGAAAGAAAATAAGCTTGCTAACAGAAATACCCCTAGTATTGACTGTCTTTTGACAGCACAGTCAATCACAGGCAATCAGAGCACTGCTTTCTTCCCAATGCTCAAGCAAAACAGGGCATATGGTATCCTATCCTAGCAATTTACCATTTGACAATGCACCAAGGCTTCATCAAAGCCTCAGCTTGTTGCTAATTAGCTCATACTACACATGATAATAACAATAACATTCATAATATATGATAAATTAAACACAATAATCAACATTCAAAATAAATCAAAACATGCACAACTTTCACTGTTAACTGCATAAGATGAACTGAAATTTGGAATTGCATGAATTTTGTTTCAATTTTCTACTGGCTAGTCCAGAGATCATCCCCCCCCAAATTCACAACCCTTAACACCTATTTATACAAATAAACAAAATCCCCAAAAATCAGGACCACATCAGTGAAATTAGGGTTTACCAAATATCCAAAATTGACTCACCTAATCTCTGATAACTGCTCCAAAGTGTCGACCCATACTTCAATTTCCTCTCCTGCGTCTACCCATGCTCTAATTACAACTCTATTTCAACCTATTCTACCAATTTCACATCTAGGGTTCATGAGATTGGTGAGGCGTGAAATTGGTGGAATAAAAGTCTATAGAGTTGGTGAAAGTGGTAGTGATGATGGGTTTTAGGGTTGGTAGGAGCCATGATGGCTTTGGTGGTGGATGAGGTGGTGGCAGACGGAGCAGGTGGTGGTGATGGCGCTGGACATCGAGTTGCAGAAGAGAAGAAGGGGGAAGAAGAAAGAGAAGGTCGATGGGATTAGGGGTGTGTTTGTCTGAAGGGTATAGGGTTCGAGTATTAGTGTGTTAGGCGGGTGTATCAATATGGGTATACCGCGATCTGAAGCCGCTGGATATGGAGATGGTAGGTGGATCGGACAGATAAGGAAGAAGCAGCTTGTAGCGACCGTAAGATGTAAAATACAACGAAGTCTACGGTGCGATATTAGGTTAGGTGTTGTAGTGTTAAGCGAAAGTATCGAGATTTGATGCACGATGAAGAAGCGACCATTGGATGATGAGATGGATCCAATCTAACGGCTGAGAATGGAGGCGGGTAAGGATATAAAAAATGGGTTTGGGTAAGGGTTTTGGGCCTTGGGTATGCCAAGCCCATATCTTCTTTAAGAACAATTCTTCCTTCTTGAGCCCATTCCTAGCTTTTTGGTCTTGTGCGCACCATTCTTTGCGGCTTCCTTGCGTAATTTCTTCCGGCTTTTCACACTCTGCTCTTTTCCGCTCCGCAATTCATCCAGACTTTATTTATTACCTAAAAATGCAAAATTAAGTAAGAAAAATATTTATTCTTGAAAACAATGAAAATACAGAATATGGGATAAAATGTAGAATTAATGCACAAAAGATGAGTTAAATGCCAACAAAAAGGGATAAATATATAAATTTGGCACTCATCAAATACCCCCAAACCTGAATTTTACTTGTCCTCAAGTAAAAAAAACTAAGGAAATCCTAACTATACCACTGTCGCTGGTCTCTCGAATGCATTTAGCGTATGCACTAAGCCTTTTAAACCACTAAGTGTCCCTAGTGGACGAGTTGAAGTCTCGTGAAGGTTTGCTTAGAACGTACCTACAAAGTTCTAGGTCAAAATATAAGCTCAGATTCCATCAAATGTGACATGTGCAACAGTTAAGCTCACAGCAAAATGGAGATGTCAATCTAGCTATCGAAGGCACAATCCTAGCACTGATAACAAAAAAAGACATGTGATAAGAGTGTAAAGTGTATCTACACATGTGTAAAGAAAGATCTGAAGTTATGACTACTAATCACCAAGAGATAGTTTCTCAGGCTAAGAACTGAGGTCGAAATCTAGCTAGCTGTCCGGACTTTACGAGAATTGTGAATGAGTTGGAGGTATTTCACAATTACTCGCGTTGTACATCAATGGCATACACCCTCCTTGCTTATTACAAAAACAACAAAATGACTATTTACATGACTCTTATTTACATTGACTATTCTCTTTTTATTTTTGGAACAAGAGATGATGGAATTGATAAATACTTGATTTTTTTGTATTTTTCTGATATTTTTTTTTTTTTTTTTTTTTTTTTTTTTTTTTTTTTTTTTGAAGGAAACACTTTTGATACAAACAAAAGGAAACAAAAGATTACATGACACTTTGCAAGAGGTAGCCCTTTTTGATGCACCCAGTTAAATTCGATGGTTGTCTTTCTTAATGTAACCTCCACCTTCTATCCCAACCAACCAAAGAACAAGCTAGTCAAGTTTCGTTCAGTATTCTAAAGTGATTGGCAATCGTAACTTCCTATCAAACACCTTGAAGATCGAGGCCATACATGTATTGGTAGATCGTGCGCGTGCAAATTTCTTATCACTATGTGAATTGTGCTAGAATCAGGGTGCCTAAATATCTAGACTAAGACTCCTAATAATTACATATTTGCACAAGAGTCAACATTTCAAGGTAAATGAGCTCCATTTTTATGATTTTTTAATTTTTTAATTTTTATTTTGATTTTTCAATTTTTTTGGAATTTTTCAATTTTTTCAAAAAGAAGAAGGAGTTCGTTTTCAATTATAGCATATTATCGTGGTATCTACTCTATACCCCCAAACCTAAACTAAACATTGTCCTCAATGTTTCAAAATATGGAAAGAATTATAAAACAATATATGAAGAGGAACATGCTGAGTAGAGTAAAAGGAGAGAGAATACCCGATTGTACGGCGAAGCTCGATTAAAACTCCGTTATTCAAGGCAAAAATCCATCATATTAGGAGTCACAATGGATGAGCACAAATATACACAAAAGGAAATTTAACTAACACATTATCTACAAGAAAATTTGGTTTTTAATGGGATTGGACTTTTTGGAAAAAATTTGGTTTTGTTGGGAAACATTTGGTTTTGATGGGAAAACGAAAATTTTGGTTTTTAGGGAAAGTTTGGAAAACTTTTTGGTTATTTAGGGAAAGAGTGGACCAGTTTAGTCCACATAGACTGGGTCCTCCAGGTTGGTTGTTTCAATGTCGGGTGGAAATGGCTCAAGGAATGGCTTTAATCTCTGCCCGTTGACTTTGAAAACGTTCTTGTTGGAACATCCTCCAGCTCTACAGCTCCATGAGGAAAAACTGTGCGTACTAGGTACGGACCCTTCCATCTGGAACGCAGTTTTCCTGGAAAAAGATGTAATCGGGAGTCATACAGCAAGACTTTCTGACCAGGAGTGAAGGATTTGCGTAGAATACGCTTGTCATGAAACATCTTCATCTTCTGCTTATACACTTGGCACTGTCATAAGCCTCATTTCTCAATTCTTCCAACTCGTTGAGTTGAAGTTTCCTTTGAATTCCAGCTTCGTCCAGAGAAAGTTCAGCTCTTTGATTGCCCAGTAGGCACGATGTTCTAATTCCACAGGTAGATGGCACGGCTTTCCATACACTAGACGATAGGGGGACATGCCAATTGGTGTCTTATAAGCTGTTCTATAGGCCCACAAAGCATCATTCAATCTCAATGACCAATCTTTCCTGGACGGGTTGACCGTCTTCTCCAGAATGTGCTTAATTTCCCTATTAGAAACTTCTTGTCCACTCGTCTGAGGGTGGTACGGAGTAGCAACCTTGTGAGTTATGCCATACTTGCGTACTAAAGACTCAAAGTACTTGTTACGAAAATGTGAACCGCCGTCACTGATGATAGCTCTAGGGGTACCAAAACGTGAAAATATGTTTTCCTTTAGAAATGAAAGTACCACCTTGTGGTCATTTGTTCTGGTTGCTATGGCTTCTACCCACTTAGAAACGTAATCAACTGCGACTAGGATGTACAACTTCTGTCAGAATGGGAAATGGACCCATGAAGTCTATCCCCCAAACATCAAAAATCTCCACAATCAAAATGGGGTTCAATGGCATCATGTTTCTCCTCGAAATGCTTCCTAGCTTTTGACAGCGTTCACAAGCAACACAATAATCATGGCAATCCTTGAACAATGATGGCCAATAGAATCCACACTGCAAGATCTTTGCAGCGGTTTTCTTGGCACTGAAATGGCCTCCACATGCTTGGTCATGACAGAAAGATATCACATCTTTCTGTTCGTGTTGGGGACACATCTCCTAATGATTTGGTCTGGCAGTACTTAAACAAATATGGGTCATCCCAAAGGAAATGTTTAACTTCAGCCAGGAATTTAGAGCGGTCTTGTCTCGACCAACGTGAGGGCATCCTACCTGTAGCGAGGTAGTTAACAATATCAGCAAACCAAGGAAGGTCTGAGATAGACATCAGCTGTTCATCTGGGAATGATTCTCTAATCAGCTCAATTCATCAATAGACTCTAAAGTTAATCTAGACAAATGATCAGCAACCACATTCTCACAACCTTTCTTATCACGGATTTCGAGATCGAATTCCTGTAATAAGAGTATCCATCGAATAAGGCGAGCTTTAGCATCCTTCTTGGAAAGAAGATACTTCAAAGCCGCATGGTCTGTGTATATGATGATCTTAGACCCTATCAGATAAGATCTAAACTTGTCTAATGCGAAAACGACGGCAAGCAATTCCTTCTCGGTAGTTGAATAATTGAGTTGGGCATCATTAAGGGTTTTGCTAGCATAGTATATCACATATGGTAGTCTATCAACTCGCTGTCCTAAAACAGCACCAACAGCATAATCAGAGGCATCACACATAAGTTCGAACGGAAGCTTCCAATCGGGTGGTCGGACTATAGGAGCGGTGGTGAGAAGGGTTTTTAATTCCTCCCATGCCTTCACACAAGCAGCATCGAAATTGAAGGCAACATCTTTGGAGAGAAGACTGCACAGAGGTCTGGAGATTTTGCTGAAATCTTTGATGAATCGCCGGTAAAAACCAGCATGACCTAGAAATGATCTGATCTCCTTCACAGAGCAAGGTTGTGGTAGATGTTGAATGAGGTCAACTTTAGCTTTATCCACTTCAATTCCTTTTTCTGAGATGATGTGTCCTAGAACTATTCCTGAATTCACCATAAAATGGCATTTTTCCCAATTTAGAACAAGGTTCTTTTCTTTACATCTGGATATCACGAGGGCAAGATGCTTCAAACATTCGTCAAACGAGGAACCAAAAACAGAGAAATCATCCATAAAGATCTCGAGAAAACTATCTATCATGTCAGAAAAAATGCTCATCATGCAACGCTGAAAAGTAGCAGGTGCATTACACAACCCGAAGGGCATACGTCTATAAGCAAACGTCCCAAATGGACACGTGAATGTAGTTTTTTCCTGATCTTCTGGAGCAATGTGAATTTGGTTATAACCGGAAAAGCCATCTAGAAAACAGTAGTGACTGTGTCCAGACACACGTTCTAGCATTTGGTCAATGAAAGGGAGCGGGAAGTGATCCTTCCTTGTTACTGTGTTCAACTTCCTGTAGTCGATGCATACTCGCCATCCTGTGGTTGTACGAGTAGGGACTAATTCATTCTTGTCGTTCTGAACTACAGTAATGCCTGACTTCTTAGGCACAACTTGAATGGGACTAACCCATTTGCTATCGGGAATTGGGTATATGATACCCGCATCAAGTAGTTTCAGGATCTCTCCTTTGACTACATCTCTCATGTTAGGATTAAGTCTCCTTTGCATTTCCCTCGATGGTTTGGCATTCTCTTCAAGGTTAATGTGGTGCATGCAAATGGTGGGACTAATTCCTTTGAGATCTGAGATGGTCCATCCTAAGGCCTCTTTGTGTTCCTTAAGTACTTCTAAAAGCTTACTTTCCTGTTCCGTGTCTAAACATGATGAAATAATGACGGGTAAAGTATCAGAAGAACCTAGGAATGCGTACTTCAACGTACTAGGCAATGTTTTCAATTCAAGCTTGGGTGGCTCAACAATGGATGGAATAAGCTTGGAATCAGAGAGTAAGGGTGGTTCCACTTCATATTTCCTTTCAGTGACGTCCATTTGAGGTACAGATTCGAGCAGAGATAGGACGTCACTACAGTATGCATCATCATAGGAATCTGGGTTAAAGTTCTCCATACATGCTTGAAAGGGGTCGACGGATAGAATGTTAGTCAACGAATCTTGCATTAATCCTTCAATCATATTAACTTCATGCACATCATCATCATCAAGATTCACAGGTTGTTGACTAATATCGAACACATTCAATTCTACCGTCATGTTACCAAAAGACAGTTTAACACTCCATTCCGACATTAATGATCGCGTTGGACGTAGCCAAGAAAGGACGTCCTAAGATGACAGGAATGTGACAGTCTGGGTTTTGTACAGGTTGAGTGTCTAAGACAATGAAGTCTACGGGAAAATAGAATTTGTCAACCTTGATCAAAACGTCTTCGACCACTCCACGAGGAATCTTGACAGATCGGTCTGCCAGTTGTAGAGTGATAGATGTTGGTTTCAACTCCCCAAGACCTAACTGCTCATAAACAGAATATGGCAGTAGGTTAACACTTGCACCTAGGTCTAATAACGCTTTATTGACCGTGTGTTCTCCTATAGTGCAAGAAATTGTTGGACATCCTGGATCCCTAAACTTGGGTGGAGTTTTGTTCAGAATGATGGAACTCACCTGCTCAGCTAAGAAAGCACGTTTTTGCACATTGAGCTTGCGCTTTTGAGTACACAAGTCTTTGAGGAATTTGGCATAAGCAGGGATTTGCTTGATTGCTTCAAGAAAAGGAATGTTGATGTTGACTCTCTTGAACAGATCTAACATCTCATTGTAATGGGTACTTTTCTGTTGATAGATCAATCTTTGAGGAAATGGGGCAACAGGAGAATGAGTTGGCAAAGGGACATTCACAGCAGTAGAATTGTCAGATTTTCCAACTTGCTCAGATTCTTTGGTTTTCTGGGGTTGTGGAGACAGCGTGGAATTTGTATCAGATTCATTAGGTTCGCCCACGTTGTTCTCGATGACTTTACCACTTCGGAGGGTGGTAATGGCATGGATTTGATCGGGTGAGGTTTCAGTGCAGGATGTTGTGCCTGTTTGAAATATCCTCTTTGGATTTTGTTGGGGTTGGCTCGGAAGTTTACCCTTTTCTCTTCACACATTTGATCCATCTTTTGATCTAGATTTTTCTGACTTTGCATCAAACTCTGAAACATTTCCTCTAGGGTGGATAATCTCTTGTCGGTATTGTGTTGAGGATATGATTGTTGTTGAGAGTTTGATTGTTGTTGAGGGTTTCTCGGGTGTTGATAACCTTGATTGTTCTGATATCCCTGATTGTTTTGATAGCTCTGATTGGGTTGAGATGGTCCTCCCTGAGTGGGTCCTTTTGACCATGAAAAGTTAGGGTGGTTTCTCCATCCTGGATTGTAGGTCTGTGAATAAGGGTTATGCTCTGGTTTTTGAAACATGGCATGTGCCTGTTCAAGCCTAGATTCCTGGACTGCAAGCAAATCGGGACAATTTTGGAATTGATGGTTGGGATCGTTACAAGCGGCACAAACAGACGAAGCGACATGTTCTCGGAGAGTAGTGGTGGAAGGTTTTGAATTTTTATGTAGTTCTAACTCTTCTAATCTCCTAACTATTGATGCCATGTTTGCTCTTCCCTCGAAATCCGCTTCAATTCTAAAAGCCTTTGCTTCGGATGTAGTCTTTCTGGTTTCACGGATGGATTCCCACTGTTGCATCTTTTCAGCTACTTCAATCAAGAAGTCCCAAGACGCATCAGCAGTTTTGTCTACGAATAAACCATTACACATCGACTCAACAGTTGTTCGGGTGGATACATCTAGACCTTCATACAAAATTTGCACAAGTCTCCATTTTTCAAAACCATGATGGGGACATTGGAGCAATAATTCATTGAATCTCTCCAAGTATCTAGCTAAGGTCTCACCTTCTAATTGCACAAAGCTATTCAGACTTTGACGAATTGTCGCAGTCTTGTGGTTCGGGAAAAACTTTTCGAAAAACTCCTTTATGAGGTCATCCCATGTCATGATGGATTGAGGCTGTAAAGCATAGAGCCAGGCCTTTGCCTTATCTTTCAGGGAGAAAGGAAAAAGCCTTAAATTTAGGGTTTCGTCGGACATTTGAGTGAAACGCAGAGTTCCACAAATTTCCTCGAATTCTCTCACGTGGTGGTACGGATTTTCATTCTCAACACCTCTAAAAATAGGAAGCATCTGTATTGTGCTTGATTTCAGCTCATAATGGCCATTAGCCTCGGTTAGCACAATACAAGAAGGTTGACTGGCTCTAGTTGGGTACATATAATCCTTGAGGGTACGGGGTTCTCCCATTGTTTCTGGTTGATCTGGACTGTCTCCCTCAGAACTTAGAATTTCGATAGGTTCGTCTGGGTTAATTCTAACAAGTATGTTTGTTTGGTCTCTGTAGGTCACAATCATGTCCTAGTAGGTACCTTAACTAACATGTTGGTCAGACAGAGCAATCGGAAACAATTTGGCCCACAAGGGTTACGAAGATTGGGTTTTGAATGGGTTTTGGTTTTAATAAGGGATTTTGTTTTTGGTTTAAAATTGGGCTTTGGAAAAGTTTTTGATCTAAACCTAGCATAAATTAGCACAACCCATAAAAGAAAATAAAAACAATAATAATAATTAAGACAAGCCCATAAAAGAAAAAAAAAATAAAAGAAAAATAAAAAAACAAAAAAAAACAAAAAAAAATAATTACAGTCCCAAATAAAAGAAAAAGAAAATAAATAAAAATTATTACAATCCCAAAGAAATAATTAAATTAATTATTACAAGCCCGAATTTGAATTTAAATGAGGCCCAAGTGGGTTAACTCATGGGTTAGGCTTACTTGGTTTTTGGAGGGAAGCCCAAAAATAGGCTTTTAGTCCCCTTTTAGTTGCACAGCCCAGTTGGGCTTTAGGATCGTCCTAAGCAGCTCACGTTCAAGCCCAGCAGCAATTGAAGTGACTCAGCAACACAGGCCCAGCAGAATCTGCAGCGAAGCCCAGCAGAAAAGGCAAGCCCAGGAGCAGCAGTTGCAAGCCCAACGAAATTGAGGTTACTAAGCCCAGCTCAGTTGGTTCAAGCCCAGCACCAGCACCTTTGGCAGGAGCAGCAACACAGCACAGCTTGGCAGAGAAGGCACCAGCAGCAGCAGCACAGCCAAGGTATGCAATGATCACAGAGTGCAAAGATAGTCAGGCCAACCCTGCAATGATCACAGTGCAATGATTGCAGGCAAGTATGCAATGATCTGCTGCAATGATTGAAAGCAGAGGGTTGCAATGATAGTGAAGCAGGCCTGCAATGATTGCAAGGCAGAGATGCTAATGGAACTCAGCAGTGGCAACACCACTCCCCGGCAGCGGCGCCAAAAACTTGGTGTGCCAATGGAAAACACACAGAAACTTGCAAGTATACAAGGCCAAGTTTATAGAATAGAAGGAAAGCAGGGGAAAGTCCACAGGGAGTGGGAGCACTATAAGAGAAACCTAAGCTAACAATGGAGACAGTGAGCAAGACAAAGTAATAAATTCTTCGGAGATGAGTTGAATCTACATATCTCAGATGAATTCGACTTCGGAAAAAATTTGAGCTTGTTTGCTAATCGGTTTTCTCTCCTTCAAAGTTTGTTGACATATCTTCTTTTATGTTTGTACTTGAAACAATTAGAGAGTTCATGACCCTTAAAGGTACAATAAGAACATGTAAATGTGGAGGACGGTTCAGACACCATATCTGAGCATGTTGCTAAAAAAATTGTGGTACCTGAAACATGTGAGATAGAATTTTCAATAGACATGGAAAAATCCATTTATCCTCCAAAGTTGTTGAAGAAGTTTCTCCAAGAAGAATATCAAAATTGATGTACGTATTGCTATAATTATCAAAATCAATATTTTCACCAAGGAGTGCAACTCTTGAATTTTCATCTTCATTGGAATCATAGTGATCAGACATTTCATCAAGAGTTGCAACAAGACCTTTGTTCTCAGTGTATTTTCTACGATTTGGACACTCATTAGCAAAATGACCAAAACCTTTACACTTAAAGAACTGAGGCATATCGTCATCATCAGTATCGACGGTGTCCTGTTTTTAGGAGGAACATGATCATGAGGTTTGACTGATGACCTGGGTTCATGATCAAAGATCTTTAACTTCCCAACAAGAGTATTTCTGGAAAGTGTATCAAGGTTATTTCCTTCAACGATGGCATGTTTCTTAAAATCGTATCTAGATGGTAATAATCTGAGAATATTCATCACAATGCCCTTTTCAGAAATAGTCTTACCTAATCCAAAGGGTGCATTAACAATTTCAGTCACTTTGTGATTAAACTCATCAAATGAATCTTCATCAGCCATACAAAGGTTTTCCTAATCAGAATTTAGTTTTTGAAGACTAGCTTCATTTTCAGAGGTATTCCCTTCAAATACAGTTTCTAAGATATCCCAAGCATCTTTAGACCGAGCGTACGTAGTCACGTGGTGCTGAAGATCTAGGGTAATGGCATGTACGATAGCATTTAAGCCGTCAGAATTTTGCTTTGCAGCGAGAATTTCGTTAGGCTCATATCTACCAATATCCTTTGCAACAGTTACAATTTCTACTGTAACCATCGAAGGATTATAGTCATTAACAACATAAAGCCATGATTGAAAATCACGTGCTTGAAGAAAGGCACACACAAAAGTTTTCCACCATAAGTAATTCGATCCATCGAATACTAATGGTACGTTTATAGAGATAGCGCTTCTATCGATAGAGTCAGATTGCTACAAACACAGACTTATGAGGTCTTGGCGTGTTTGCATGCTCTGATACCAATTGAAAAAGCGGGGTTCTAACAACCACACCCAATATTTCGTTCGGCAATCTGTATGGACTAACTCCAATATAATTTCGTGAGATTTAACTAGACAATCAAACTCAATGAAGGAAATATATCCAAGAATTATATCTCAATTTATCAATACAATCTGCAATCGAACAAATAGAAAGCTTTGAGCCTGATTGATGTGAGAAATAACTTGAATGGTATCAAAAACCAATGTTCAAGTGTCAATCAATTTCAATCAACAACCAAAGGTCGGATTTACCAATTGATTGGACTACGCACAACCTGTGATATTTCAATTATATAAACAAATATAATACAGAAAATAAATAAGACAGACACCAAAAGTTTTGTTAACGAAGAAATCAAAAATGCAAAAAAAAACCCGGGACCTAGTCCAGATTTGAACACCACACTGTATTAAGCCGTTACAGACACTAGCCTACTACAAGTTAACTTCGGACTTGAATGTAGTTGAGACCTAACCAAGTCTCACGCCGATTAAGGTACAGTCGCGTTCCTTACGCCTCTGAATCCCAGTAGGACTCTACGCACTTGATTCCCTTAGTTGATCTCACCCACAACTAAGAGTTGCTACGACCCAAAGTCGATGACTTGATAAACAAATTTGTATCCCACAGAAAAGTCTACTCTGATAGAAAAATTTGTCTTCCACAGAAATACCTACGAATATTTTGTTCTGTTTTTTGATAAATCAAGGTGAACAAGAACCAATTGATAATCCGTCTTATATTCCCGAAGAAAAACCTAGGAATATCAATCACCTCATAATAACTTAACTATATGGTAGTGTTAGAGAATTGCTCGGTCGAACTCGCATGCATTGCTATCTCAAGCATGTTTGTCAATGTTAGTGATCAAAACTATAAGTCTTGATTTCTAGCCTATTTATAGATATCTCGGACTAGGACATAAATAGTTTGGTTGAGCTTAGATCTCTCGAAGTTCATCTCTTGAAGACGAAGAACTACTTAGGGGAGCTTGTGGAACTTCTTCGACAAAAGGTATGTGGAGACTTGAACTCATCTATCACTTGGAAAGTCTATTTCTACTATCTCCTATATTGAGACATAAGTCGTGTTAAGATATAGTTTTCTCTATATACATTTGAGATTTTGAGTTGAGTATATCTCGCTTACATATTTCTCGAAATATGTGTTGGTAAGCTTTTGCTTCGACCAAGTTCATCTTATATCATGAGAAAATTACCGAGTAACATCTTACATGGTTTGTGTGATGCAATCATTTGATGTAGGCTTGGAACGTTTCGATAATGATTATTTCAATATCTTGAAAATTGCTTTGATGCTAATAGTGTGCGAAAACAGCTATTGTCATTATAGAAGAATGTTTCAATGATTGAAATAAAGAGTTGATGATGTAACCATCTTTATATATAAGCATATATAGTGTGTTTGCACATTAGTTTATAAATCCATAAACTGAAAGCCAATAGTATACATATGTGTGTATACGAAATTGGTGAAGGAGACGGGTTAAGTATGCGAACCTGTACGCATACTGGCGGAAGTTTTCGATCCGAAAATATATAATGAGTTTGGGAATTACAAACTCCTAAACTAGTCACCTTAAGTATGCGTACCCGTACGCATACTGGCGGAAGTTTTCGAACCGAAAATTTCTGGTGAGCTTGGAAACTTAACAAACTCAAAATCCGGTTGCTTAAGTACGCATACCCGTACACATACTTAAGCTGGTTACTTTGTTAAATCGGTCAGTTCATGGACTTGAACATTTAATTCATAAGGAATGCAATCTTTGCAAACCGTGGCTATAATTTCCATGATTGATTCAAGTGAATCAAACCAATTTGGTTTCAATTGTGTTTCTAAACAATTAAACAACTCTTTAACTAGTTTCATTTGAGTCATTTGAACTAGTTATGGTTAAGATGAAAAGGTTGATATGAGAGTAATCATATGGCTAACCTCGGTTAACTATTTGTGAACCAACCTGGTGTACACGTTTAGGTACGGCTACATAAACCTAAATGAGGGTACATTTCATTTGTGTGTAACAAGCTAAGTTCGATCTAACGGTTGAAATATATTAGCTTGGTTGAATCAGGTTTTTCATTTAACGGTGATTATTGAATGCTTTGTTACCAAGGTAACTTGGATTGCAAACCCTGATTTGAAAACTATATAAAGGATAACTCTAGCAACTGGGAAAAATAATCTCCACACCCCGATTCTCCTTTAACCTTAGGTTTCTTCTCAATACCCTGTAGGTTAACGACTTGAAGACTTCATTGGGATTGTGAAGCTATACCCAACTATTATCTTTGTAGTTTCGTGGTCTGATCTTGTTGTTTCTATCGTGTTGAGTGCAATTGAAATAATTGGCTCGAGATGTTATATCTCCGATAGGCAAGATAGAAAAGTAATCACAAACAAACTTTGTCTCATCGTTTGTGATTCCACAATAACTTTTTTCGCTAGTCGAGTAAGTTTATTGTGAGGTGATTGATAATACTAGGCTGTTATTCGGGAATATATTTCCGATTTATCAATTGGTTCATGTTCACCTTGATTTATCAAAAGAAGGAACAAAAACTCTTGGGTATTTCTGTGGGAGACAAATTTATTCAATCCTATAGACTTTTCTGTGTGAGACAGATTTGTCTATCAAGTCTTCGACTTTGGGTTGTAGCAACTCTTAGTTGTGGGTGAGATCAGCTAAGGGAATCAAGTCCGTCGTATCCTGCTGAGATCATAGACGTAAGGAGCGCAACTGTACCTTGAATTGGTATGAGATTGATTAGGGTCCAACTACAGTCCAGTCCGAAGTTAATTGGTAGTAGGATAGTGTCTGTAGCGGCTTAATACAGCATGGTGTTCAATCTGGACTAGGTCCCAGGGTTTTTCTGCATTTGCGGTTTCCTCGTTAACAAAATTCTGGTGTCTGTGTTATTTCTTTTCGCATTTTACTTCAACCGTGTCTTGTATACTTCTATGAGAATATAAACAATTGAACAACTCTATGAGTAACACAATTAGATTCATTTTATTATCATTGATATTGAGTGTTAGATGAATGTGGTTAATACTCATATGTATAGTTTCGGTTAACTAATGTTGAGCCAACTCAATATACAAGTTTAGGTACGGTTACCCATATCTAAATGAAGGTATATTTTATTCGTGTGTAACAAGCTAATACCATCTAACGGTGGAGAGATATTGCTCTGGTTCTAAGCAAACTTAACTTGAATATTAAATCAGGATTTCATCTGACGATAAACATTGATTGCTTTGTTTCAAAGCTATCAAACCCTGATTTGAAGACTATATAAGGGAGAACTCTAGCAACTGGAAAACCTAATCCCCACACCTCATGTGTGATACTAGCTGCGTACTAGAGTCGATTTTCCTTTAACCTAGGTTTTTCCTAAAATCATTATAGGTAAACGACTGAGGACTTCATTGGGATTGTGAAGCCAGACCCAACTATTTTCACTGTAGTTGCATGTTCAGATCTTACTTGTTCTAATATTGAGTACTATATCCTCTAAGATTGTCTCGAGATTTATCTCTGATAGGTAAGATATAAAAAGTAATCACAAATCTCTTTATATCGTTCTTTGTGATTCCATAATAACTTGTTCTACTACCATATAGTTAAGTTATTGTGAGGTGATTGATATTTCTAGGCTGTTATTCGGGTATATAAGACCGGATTATCAATTGGTTCATGTTCACCTTGATTTATCAAAAGACGGAACAACAACTTCGTAAGTTTTTTTGTGGGACACAGATTTATCTATCTGAATAGACTTTTATGTGTGTGGCAGAAAAATTTGTTTATCAAGTCTTCCACTTTGGGTCGTAGCAACTCTTGGTTGTGGATGAGATCAGCTAAGGGAATCAAGTGCGTAGAGTTCTTCTGGGATTCAGAGGCGTAAGGAACATGACTGTACCTTAATCGGTATGAGACTTGGTTAGGGCTCAACTACATTCCAGTCTGAAGTTAACTTATAGTAGGCTAGTTTATGTAGCGTCTTAATATAGTGCGGTGTTCAAATATGGACTAGGTCCCGGGGTTTTTCTGTTTTTGCGGTTTCGTCGTTAACAAAATTACTGGTATCTATGTTATTTCTTGTTCACATTATATTTCTTTATATAATTGAGATATCACGGGAGTTTATGGGTGAAAATCGAATCTGCCGATTTTGGTAATTTTGGTAGGTGAGTGAGAAACAAATCAAAACCCTAAATAAATGTACTGCACGGGAGTACTTTATATTCTAGAGATAAATCTGTACAACTCCGTCCTAAACCAAAAAATGGTTATTCCGGATTTGCTTCGGCCACAAAGAGGAGGTTTAGGGAGGGAAACGAAGAGAGTGTTGAGACTGGAACAGTTCTGGAAGAGTAATACTTGACTTGTATCAGAAGGTGAAAGCTTTGGGAAACCTAGAAAAGTTGCCTTTCTGAGGGTTGTATTTCTCCTTGACCAAAAACTTGTTGTCTTGGTGGAAATAGGTAAAACCTATTTATATAAGTCTAACTGAAACGTACTCTGGCCTTGTAAGAAAAAGAAACGGATGAGTTAAAGGGAAGAGGTGGTAACGCCTGGTATTGATGGAATTTGATGGAATTGATGTTCCATAATGAAAGAGCGTTTCACCATTACTTCCTGCATTTACTAACTGTTTTATTCTTAATACACTGTCTTGAAACGGGCATTTGTGTATGCCGCACGCTGTAAACCGCCAAACCAAAACCCTAAAGAGCATCCCCCAGTTTGTGACATGTATTGATGTCTCGAGTGTTTTCGTGGAAAACGTGTAGCATGTCGCTGGTGTTTGATATGTTGAGCTTGAAAGATGTGTCGGCTCAGTGGCGACCTTCGACGGTCGAGATTTGCATCTTGAGAGGAATCGTGGCCTTTGATGTAGGCGCGGCATACCAAAGTGCAAGGGTTGCATGGCATGTGCCAATGGAGCGTGTGGTGGCTTGGCCCTAGGTTTGCACGACTAGGCATGCTAGGTCGCAAGCAACGCTTGGCATGTGCTAATGGCGCGTGTGGCGGCTTGGCCCTAGGTTTGCACGGCTTGGCATGCTAGGTTGCAAGCGTCGCTTGGCATGTGCCAATGGCGTGTGTGGCATCTTGGCCCTAGGTTTGCACGATTTGGCATGCTAGGTCGCAAGCGTCGCTTGGCATGTGCCAATGGCGCGTGTGGCGGCTTTCCCCTAGGTTTGCATGGCTTGGCATGCTAGGTTGCAAGCGTCACTTGGCATGTGCCAATGGCGCGTGTGGCTGCTTGCCCCTAGGTTTGCACGGCTTGGCATGCTAGGTTTCAAGCGGCGCTTGGCATGTGCCAATGGCGCGTGCGGATGCTTGCCCCTAGGTTTGCACGGCTTGGCATGCTAGGTTGCAAGCGGCACTTGGCGTGTGCCAATGACGCGTGTGGCGGCTTGGCCCTAGGTTTACACGGCTTGGCATGCTAGGTTTCAAGCGGCGCTTGGCATGTGCCAATGGCGCGTGTGGCGGCTTGCCCTTAGGTTTGCACGGCTTGGCATGCTAGGTTTCAAGCGGCGCTTGGCATGTTCCGATGGTGTGTGTGGCAGCTTGGCCCTAGGTTTGCACGGCTTGGCATGTTAGGTTGCAAGCGGGACTTGGCATGTGCCAATGGCCGTGTGGCGGATTGGCCCTAGGTTTGCACGGTTTGGCTTGCTAGGTTGCAAGCGGCGCTTGGCATATGCCAATGGCGCATGTGGCGGCTTACCCCTAGGTTTGCACGGCTTGGCATGCTAGGTTACAAGCGGCACTTGGCATGTGCCAATGGTGTATGTGGCGGCTTGTGCCTAGGTTTGCACGGCTTGGCATGCTAGGTTGCAAGTGGCGCTTGGCATGTGCCAATGGCGCGTGTGGCGCCTCCCCTAGGTTTGCACGGCTTGGCATGCTAGGTTTCAAGAGGCGCTTGGCATGTGCCAATGGCGCGTGTGGGGGCTTGTCCCTAGGCTTGCACGGCTTGGCATGCTAGGTTGCAAGCGGCGCTTGGCATATGCCAATGGCGCGTGTGGCGGCTTGGCCCTAGGTTTTCACGGATTGGCATGCTAGGTTCCAAGCGGCGCTTGGCATGTGCCAATGGCGCGTGTGGCGCAATGATTGCGCGGCTCGAATTTGGCACGGTTGTTATGGTGCCCAGCGATTGTGCGGCATGTTTTGGCATAGTTGTCGTGATGCGCAGCGATGATGTGGCTTTGTTTTGGCATAGTTGTCGTGATGCGCAGCGAGTGTGCGGCTTTGTTTTGGCATAGTTTCCGTGATGCGTAGCGATGGTGCGGCTTAGTTTTGGCATAGTTGCCGTGATGCGCAACGAGTGTGCGTTTTTTCTGGCATAGTTTTCGTGGTGCGCAGCGATTGTGCGGCTTTGGTTTTGGCATAGTTGACATGGTGTGAAGCGATTGTGCGACTTGGTTTTGGCATAGTTTCCATGATGCGCAACGATTGTGCGGCTTTGGTTTTGGCATAGTTTCCATGATGCGCAGCGATTATGCGGCTTAGGTTTTGTGTGTCGAAACTCTAGTTTAGCATTTGAAAAAAGATACCCTGGTAATTTTTTACATAAGTGCATTAAATGTTCTAATAAATGTGTTTAGCGTCACCGGTGACGTCATGCTATGCGTAAGGTTTTACGATTTTACCCCTTGTCTAAAAAACACCATCAACAACAAGTTGTGCGTAGTTCAATCAATTGGTAAATCCAACTTTTGGTTGTTGATTGAAATTGATTGACACTTGAACATTGATTTTTCATACCGTTCAAGTTATTTCAGATTGTATTAAGAAATTGAGATATAAATCTTGGATGTTTTTGCTTGATTGAGTCTGACTGTCTAGGTGATTCTCTTGGAATTATATTGGAGTTAGTCCAATTCCGAACTAAATATTGGGTGTGGTTGTTAGACCCCCCATCTTTTTCAATTGGTATCAGAGCAGGCAAACACATTAAATACCTCATAAGTCTGTGTTTGTAGCAATCTGATTCTGTGGACAGAAGTTTATCTCATACTAACGCACATAGAAATGCCTTCAAAAGATTTTGATTATGCCAAACGTCTTGGGATTACCTCAAAGGATAACTCCTTAGTAGATTCTTCCGAAGCCTGAGGTAGAAAGTGTGATATCAGATTTTCATAACATTCCCTCTAAAATGACAGTTGACACTATGTCAGAATTTAAGATGAAGCTCACTAGAACCTTAAAAAAGGCTGCTGAGATTTTTGATGTTCAAGTGTCTAAAGTTAGTTCCCTTGAATTAGCTTTTTGATGAAGTTGAGAAGTCTCTTGATAGAGAATGTGAACTCTATAGCATTATTGAATCCTTTTCTAAAAATATTGAAAATCTTGTTCAAAGAAACCACTCTACAGCGCGAAAAGATTAGTTTGCTTGAATATGTTGTTAAAGAAGATTCAATTAAAGAAAAACGTTTAATCGAAACTCATTCATCAGATCTGAACAACTTTCGTTTTGAAAAAGATAAACTTGTTGCATCTCATCGTCTACCCCAGGAATAGTACAACTCCTTGAAAAGGGAAAACTCTGTTTTAAAAAGTAAGTATTCTTCTATGCTTATCTCTAATACTCATGTGGTATTACCAAGCATGGAGATATTTTATTCTAAGTAATTTCATGCTAAGAGACTATCACGTTACTTACAAAATTCCAAAAAGTTTATGAGTCTTAAACGAGATACTTATGACATTTCTTATCCATGAACTTGTTCATTCTATGGGAAAAGGAATCACAATGTTCTACATTGTTTTGCTAGAAAGAAACAGATTTCTGATCTTCAAAATCTATTTCTTTTTACTATTGACAGAGTAATCTTCTGACGACATCTACAATGGATTTCATTCCTGCAAAAAACCAACAGTCTCATAAATGAGGTTTTCACAAGGTCACTCATCTAGAAATCTCTACAGGAATCGTGTCTCTCCTTATGGTGCAAACTCTTATGCCACAAATATACACATTCCTAGTGTTTATGAGAATAAGTATGGTAGACCTAAGTCTAGGAGATAGAATTCTCACAATTCTGACCCTCTGGAACCCATCTCTAGAGGTTCTAGACTTAATCCTCAGAAAAATCCTTCTAATGGATATTCAAAAGGGTTTATGTTTAATTCTCCTGGAATAGGATATAACCGAAGGAAGGTAAGGAATACACCGCACAAACACTCAAAAGGTATTTACAACTCTTCCCTCAATATTCGTAGTGGGATTACTTCTCACTCTACTACCTAAGTCTAGGTAATTTCATTCTTGTACCTAACTTTAGAGTTGCAAGGATGATATTTGCGGGATGCTCAAATTCACTGTATTTTATCGTTTGATCGAATGGTTTGTGTTAATATAGTTTTCTCCATTTAAAAAAGTTGAGTCATATCTTGACTCCCAGTAACTAATGTATCTTTGTTTGTGTGTTGTAATTTAAAGCATCTTCTAAATTTTTGAGCCATGAAAAGATATGATTTATTTGAAACAAAGTGTATTTTCTTATTTTGGATCTTGTCTGATCCATTAACTTTTTGTTTCTGGGCCGCAAACGTCTGTGTCTTCTTCTTGAGAGCTTTTAGGGTTTACTTAAAAGGGTTCCTTCTCTTGTTCTCGAACATATATATATATATATATATATATATATATTCTAGGCCGCAAACGTCTGTGTCTTCTTCTTGAGAGCTTTTAGGGTTTACTTAACAAGGGTTCCTTCTCTTGTTCTCGAACATATATATATATATATATATTGTTCCTTTAATCCCTTATAATAATAAAAAATATGGAGATCTCTTCAAGACCTCGGGAAATCGTGAATCTTGATATGGAAGAAGACATTTGAATAAGTGGTGGTACAACAACCACATTCAACAATTCGGTTAGCAATCTGTATGGACAAACTCGAATATACTTTCTAGAGAATGAACGAGACAGTCAGACTCGATCTAGATAAAAAGTATATCAAAGAGTTTATATCTCAATCTCTCGATTTGATCTTTACTCAAGCAAAAAGAAATCTGCGAGTCTTTATCAAAAAGGGATAACTTGGATGGTACCAAAGACCAATATCCAAGTGTCAATCAATTTAAATCAAAAACCAAAAGTTCGGATATTCTAATTGATTGAACAACGCACAACCTGTGATATTTCAATTATATAACAAAATATAATGCGGAAAAGAAATAACACAGATACCAGAATTTTTGTTAACGAGGAAACCACAAATGCAGAAAAACCCTGTGTCCTAGTCCATATTGAACACACACTGTATTAAGCCGCTACAGACACTAGCCTACTCAAAACTAACTTCGGTCTGGACTTTAGTTGAACCCCAATCAATCTCACACTGATCCAAGGTACACCTATGCTCCTACGCCTCTGATCCCAGCAGGATGCTACTGTTTATGGGTGAAAATCGTTTCTGCCGATTTTGATAATTCCGATAGGTGAGTGAGAAACAAATCTAAACCCGAAACAAATGTACTGCACGGGAGTACTTTAGATTCGAGAAATCAATCTGTACAACTCCGGCCTAAACCAATAAATGGTCGTTCCAGATTTGCTTCGGTCACAAATAGAGGAGAAGGGCTGGTTTAGGGAGGGAAGCGAAGAGAGTGTTGAGACCAGAACAGTTCTGGAAGAGTATTACTTGACTTGTATCAGAAGGTGAAAGCTTTTGGGAAAGCTAGCAAAGTTTCCTTTCTGAGTATTGTATTTCTCCTGGCCAAAAACTTGTTGTCTTGGTGGAAATAGGTAAGAATTATTTGTACAAATCTAAGTGAAACGTACTCTGGACTCGTAAGAAAAAGAAACGGATGAGTTAAATGGGAAGAGGTGGTAACGCCTGATATTGATGGAATTTGATGGAATTGATGTTTCAGAATGAAAGAGCGTTTGACCATTACTTCCTACATTGACTAACCGTTTTATCCTTAATATACTATCTTGAAACGGGCATTTGTGTAAGCAGCACGCTGTAAACCGCCAAACCAAAACCCTAAAGAGCATCCCCCAGTTTGTGACATGTATTGATGTCTCGAGTGTTTTAGTGGAAAACCTGTAGCATGTCGCTGGTGTTTGATAAGTTGAGCTGGAGAGATGTGTCGGCTCAGTGCCGACCTTCAACGGTCGAGATTTTGCATCTTGAGAGGAATCATGGCCTTTGATTTAGGCGCGGCATGCCAAAGTGCAAAGGTCGCATGGCATGTGCCAACAGCTTGTGTGGAATGCCTTGGTTATAGGTTGCGCATCGGGTGCATGTGGCAATGCCAAAATGCAAGTGTTGCATGTCATGTGCCAATGGCGCGCGTAGCGGCTTTGTCTCTAGGTTTGCACGGCTTGTCATGCTAGGTTGCAAGGGTCGCTTGGCATGTGCCAATGGCGCGTGTGGAGGCTTGGCACTAGGTTTGCAAGGCATGGCATGGTAGGTTGCAAGCGTCGCTTGGCATGTGCCAATGGGCGCGTGGCGTCTTGGCCCTAGGTTTGCACGGCTAGGCATGCTAGGTCGCAAGCGCCGCTTGGCATGTGCCAATGGCGCGTGTGGCGTCTTGGCCCTAGGTTTGTACGGCTTGGAATGCTAGGTCGCAAGCGTCGCTTGGCATGTACCAATGGCGCGTGTGGCGGCTTGGCCCTAGGTTTGCACGGCTTGGCATGCTAGGTCGCAAGCGTCGCTTGGATTGTGCCAATGGCGCGTGTGGCGGCTTGGCCCTAGGTTTGCGCGGCTTGGCATGCTAGGTCGCAAGCGTCGCTTGGCATGTGTCAATGGCGCGTGTGGCGTCTTGGCCATAGGTTTGCACGGCTTGGCATGCTAGGTCGCAAGCGTCGCTTGGCATGTGCCAATGGCGCATGTGGCGGCTTGGCCCTAGGTTTACACGGCTTGGCATGCTAGGTCGCAAGCGTCGCTTGTCATGTGCCAATGGTGCGTGTGGCAGATTGGCCCTAGGTTTGCACGGGTTGGCATGCTAGGTCGCAAGCGTCGCTTGGCATGTGCCAATGGTACGTGTGGCGGCTTGGCCCTAGGTTTGCACGGATTGGCATGCTAAGTCGCAAGCGTATCTTGGCATGTGCCAACGGAGCGTGTGGCGCAATGATTGTGCAGCTCGAATTTGGCACGGTTGTCGTGAAGCGCAATGATGGTGCGGCTTTGGTTTTGGCATAGTTGCCATGATGCGCAACGATCGTGCGGCTTTGGTTTTGGCATGGTTGCCATGATGCGCAGCGATCGTGCGGCTTGGTTTTTGCATGGTTGCCATGATGCGCAGCGATTGTGCGGCTTTGGTTTTGGCATAGTTTCCATGATGCGCAGTGATGTGTGGCTTTGGTTTTGGCATAGTTGCCATGATGCGTAGCGATTGTGCGACTTAGGGTTTTGTGTGTCGAAAACCTAGTTTAGCATTTGAAAAAATATACCCTGGTAATTTTTTACATAAGTGTATTAATGTTCTAATAAATGTGTTTAGCGCCACCGGTGACGTCCTGCTATGCATAAGGTTTTACGATTTTACCCTTCTAAAAACCACCATCAATATTAAGTCCCTTGCTTAGCTTGGAACAGGGGCCTTTTTGCAAGGTAAGCATAAGATGGTGACAGACGAGGATAGAACTGAGACAGTAAGTCGTGAAAAAGGGATAAGGAGACTTGTCTGACCTTTTTTCGATATGTAAGTAGAATTCGCAATCCTTGCATCTGGTAGCTTTGTATAAATCCCAGTCGTTTACATGTCTTTATGGTCAGGATTTGGAACGCGAGGCGGAGCTGCTAGCATAGACTTGGCATGAAAGGGATTTGTCATGGCGTCTGCAAAGGAAACGCGGCAAGGAGAAATGCAGGTTGCCGGCAAGGCTCTGACATGGTTCACTGGTAAGGCGTTGGCATGGAAAGCACGGATTGTCCTGGCTGGCACGGAGCGTTGGCATTGGATGGGATTAGCATGAAAGGCGCAGAGTGTTTCAAAAGCTTACGTGGAGCGTTGGCAAGACTGGCACTGGAAAGGAAAGTGCGTATGTCTTGAGAGTGGCAAGGCTTGCTCTTGTGGGCCCAATCGCCTTTCTTCATGCGCGGCTTTAACAGGGAATTCTTTCCTTATTCAAAAATATTTTTCGAGAGGTAGGTAGCATCCGCAATCCTTTCATCTGGTATCTCTGAGCAAATACCGGTATGATTGGGTGTCTTCAGGGCTAGGCTTTGGAACGCGAGGCGGAGCTGCTAGCATGGACTTGGCATGAAGGGGACCCATTAGCACTGACGGGCATGGAACGGGTGTGGGCCGCTCTATAAAGCGCTTGGAAAGGCATGACGCTGGTAAGGGAAGCGCTTGCGGTTTAGGGTTTGACACGCCGAAACCCTAATTATCCCCCTTTACTAGATTCTCTGTAGAATCTGCATAAGGACTCAGATTTTGACGGTGCGCCCTTTATCGGACGCGAAAGAGAATTCTATATCTCCCCACAAGGGAATATTTAGGTTTCGATCTCGCTTAGGAGGTGAAAACGGCCCGACAGTGAAAATCAGGAAGAATTCATGAGGGATGTTGCGGGCCCGGGGTGGTCTAGTCGCGCGCCATCACATATTCTCGTTCATGGAGCAAGAAGGAATATTCATTCTGTTCAAGCTCTAAAAACTTTATCCACATGAAAAGAGGTATCGACCCCCTTATGTTTTTCTGTTGTTCGTCTGGATCCGTGTTTTCGTCTGCAGTGTCTCTCCAGTGGATTCCAAAAGTTTACCAAAACTCTGTTGTATTCTTGGGACGGATGGATGAAATATATGCTCGGAAACGATCACGTCAGGGATAATCTTGGAGATTGTGGTTGCGTCGTCGGTCCATCCTCGACCTTAGGTTGTTCAGTGGACCTTTTGATCGTGATGATGATGTGTTGTGAATGCTTGCATGGTCGAAAACTTATGGCGCCCCTGGATGAAATAGGGAGACGTTCCATTGCCAATGTGCTACTATCAAGTCTCCCGGGACTTTGTTCCAAGCTACATCCTTCGAACCATCTTCTGAATCTTGGATTATCGTACGGAATGGGATGTGGTGAGAAGTCCCCAGTTATACTTCGGTTTGATATGATGGCATGGATGAATATGCTAATGTAACCTTCTGGCGTGCTTTTGGAGTCTTCGGTGCACATGTATGGCTTCATGTTGAGAAATTCCCGCGGCTCGTAAAACCTCGACAGTGATGATGTTGAAATCAGTAATAACCTGGTTGAGAGGAGTGAAAGCATCTCATGCTGGTAGTCCCCATGCGTAACCTACTTTCACTACATCGCCTTGAATCCCCGTCCACGGGATTCGATATAAGCCTATCGTACTCTTCTGGATGTGACACTGGGATGCTCAGAAATTACATGATGAAATATTATGGATAGTGCAGGCTTGGTGTTGGTGCAAAAATTGATCACTCCAACAATCTTCGAGATGCTTGTGAGTTGATCCAATCGCTATCGTTGATGATGAATCTCCAAAGAGTTGTTGAAAAGAGGTGGGGGTACCTGCAAAAACACTCCGATGCTAAAATCAAAGGATGTTCTATGCAAGTGTATTATGGTGAAAAGAATAGAATTCTCTACCTTTTGAGTTGAGATTTAGCCTCTATATATATAGACAGAAAATAGATGTAGCTTTAGGGTTTTGATAGTTATCCTAATAACTTCCCTCATCTGTATAAATCCCAAATAACAACCAGATTCATGATAAAATCTAATATTTATCATAATCCTCACTTATCCTAAATAATTATTATCTTGAATAATAATTATTTCTACTTAAGATAATTATCCTCTTTCAATCAGGATTTATCTTAAATAATATTCTATAATAATTATTCCATCAAAATCTTAACCTCTTTTATTAAGATCTTTTTACCCATGGACCTTTGGGCTTCAATAATAAGCCAAGTGGGTTTCTATCATAAGCCGATTTGGTCTTCCATATTAAGCCAGGTTGGTTTCCATAATAAACCCTCCGGTTTCCATAATAACCCAAATCCAGGCTTCCACAATAAGCCTTGTGGGTTTCCAAAAAAAACCCACCGGTTTTCCTGATAAACCAACCGGTTTCCACAATAAAACGGATTTAGGCTTCCATTATAATCCTCGTGTGACACGCATGTACACTATTTAAATAGGGTACGTACATCGCCCCCTCTTAATTCTCAACATGTTGATGGATTAAGAAATCCAAAGAAGAACTAACCTTCGCGGCTCGTTCAAATTCGCCATATGCTACTTATCCGGTAACCTTTCGTGGCCTTGGCCAGCTTGTTGTGTGGATATGCCCCAAAGTCCTTAATAATTCAAAGCACCAAAAATGTACTTAATCATCTCATAAGTCATTGTTTTTTAATCACCAAACACGTTCAAAGTACCAATAATGTACTTAAAACTCCATATGATAATTACCCAAACACCAAACAGATCGGCATGTTATGTCCTCTTTCTCTTCCATCATCTAACAAATGATCTACGTGTTGGTCTTATAAATCTTCCAATATTTCTTTAGGATCTTGAATCCCATGCACATTCATGCTTCCCTAGTCGTTCCGGTCTTGCACTGGCATATTTATTGCCATTTGCACCGTTGTTCTTTGTAAGATATTGTTAGAACTATTTGACTTTGCATGAAAAATCATTTCCTTGGTTTTTCTCTTTGATAGGATAACGCTCCAATTTATCTCTTTAATAGAAAAATTATCAGGACTAAATAAGTAAATCAATTTCGACTTCGAGAACATACCTCACTTCGAATGCAGTTTGCTCAAGTAACTTTCTAGGCACATTGGTTGCCCATTTGTTCCCATAATGGCCTAGAATTTCCTGACCCAATGCGCGTGTGTCTGCGAATATTTAATGTACGACAATCTCTGGTGTACAGGTTGACTGTCATTAGCTTTTTGTCATACATAATAAGCCATCGGTTTCTAAAATAAACCGAACTGGGCTTCTATAATAAGTCATGTGGGTTTCCACAATAAACCCACTGGTTTCTATAATAAACCAAATTGGGCTTCCATAATAAGCCATATGTTGGTTTCTTTAATAAACCACCGGGCTTCCTTAATAAGTCTGGTTGGGCTTTCTCAACAAGACAGACTTGGTTTCTTTAATAAACCACCAGGATTCTTTAATAAGTCCGGTTGGGCTTCCTCAATAATCCATATGTGGTTTCTTTAATAAACCATCGGGCTTCCTTAATAAGTCCGGTTGGGCTTCCTCAATAAGCCAGAGTTGGTTTCCTTAATAAACCACTGAGCTTCTTTAATAAGTCCGGTTGGGCCTCCTCAATAAGCCATATGTGGTTTCTTTAATAAACCACCGAGCTTCCTTAATAAGTCCGGTTGGGCTTCCTCAATAATCCAGAGTTGGTTTCCTTAATAAACCACCGAGCTTCCTTAATAAGATCGGTTGGGCTTCCTCAATAAGCCATATGTTGGTTTCCTTAATAAACCACCGGGCTTCCTTAATAAATCCGGTTGGGATTCCTCAATAAGCCAGAGTTGGTTTCCTTAATAAACCACCTAGATTCCTTAATAAGATCGGTTGGGCTTCCTCAATAAGACATATGTGGCTTCTTTAATAAACCACCGGGCTTCCTCAATAATCCAGAGTTGGTTTCCTTAATAAACCACCGAGATTCCTTAATAAGCTCGGTTGGGCTTCCTCAGTAAGCCAGCTCGGCTTCTATAATAAGCCATATGAGTTTCTCTAATACTTTTCCTTTGCTCCTTTCGCTCAATTTTAGCTTCAGCTTAATTATGTTGAAACACCTTGTTTTCTCCTTTCTCTTTATTAGAAAGACATCGCAACTGTTTCCTTTATAATCAAATACTTCTCTGGCTTTCTCTTTATTAAAAAGACATTGCAATTGTTCCTTTGATAACCAAAATACTTCGCCTTTGTTCTCCTCTTTTTTAGAAAAACATTGCACGCATTCCTTTAATAACCAAAATACTTCGTCTTTGTCTTCCTCTTTTATAGAGAGACATTGCACGTATTTCTTTAATAAATACATGCAAAAAAGTGTTCTCATTTATGATTATAAATTCGATTTATAATGTAACAACTAGTGAGGACTTACCTCCCTGGGTGTACGCTCCTTCCATCTTAGTCACCCCCAATACTTCCAATGATATTGAAAACGATAAGTCATATTGTTTGACTTCCTTAACCATGTTGTTTTTGATTGCATGCTCGGGGTTACTTTAGCCACCCCCAATATCTGTAGAGATATTCCCGAATAGAAAAGTCACCCCCCTGTGAAGCAAGAACTAGATCTATTATATCCGATACTCACTTGATATGTGGATCTCGGCTTATGGTATCTTTTCCGTTGCCATATTATTTCAGGGTTCATCGTGATTTTTCCTTTTGGAATCACCCTCAAAATGTTGTCTTGGTGTGGCGTGTCCCTCGGTTGCGGGCCTTTTTGCTGTCCGTGACAACTTTGCCTTCTTTTCTCTCTCTGCCTTTGCATACCTATCAGCCCTGTCATACAATTCTCTGAGGCTTCCAACTGGCTGAATTGTTAATGAGTTGTAAATTCCAAACTCATCGTAATCCAATGCATTTTTGTATGCTTCTATTACGAAATTCTCATCAACTTTTCCGACTTCACCAACTTCTTGACGGAACCTCCTATTGCAATCACTTAGACTTTCAGCAGGCTCTTGATGCAAGAGGAATAAGTGACTGCTTCCTTTTTTGCTTCCGAGGTTAATCTTGTATTGCTCGAAGAATGCATCCAACAACATTCCAAAATTCTTGATCGAATTAGACTTTAAATGAGAGAAACAGGTTAGAGCCTTACCCGTCAAAGTCGTTGGGAATGTTCTGCAAAGTAGCTCATCACTGTACCCCCACAAGCTCATCAAGGCTTGAAATCGTTGGACATGCTCCACCGTATCTCCATTTTTTCCATCAAACAAACCTTTGAACTGAGGTTGATTAAAATTCGAAGGTGGACGGAATCGTTTAATCTTTGCAAAAAATGGAGAATCCATCGATTTTTCATGGATAGAATTTGCTGCTCTTCGTATCTTGACTGTTTCTGTGCAAGTAACTCATCAATCATGGCACTAAGCTTTTCCTTGCTGAACTCTTCATCCTCCTCTAAATCATCTTGAGTTTCTCTGCGAATTCGTTCATTCCTAACATGATCTGTCATCCTCTTTGAACGCTCCTTTTCATGCCTAGACCATTTTGAGTGACGACCATTGCTGCGTTCGACTCTCTATCTATACTTCTCATGGCTAGTACCCTCTTGTCTGCCCATCTCGGTTTCATAATGATGATCATTATTGGAGGTATAACGATCATAATAGCTGTCATTATGGTGATCTCGACTCCGATAATCATCCCTGACATTCACATTTCTCCTCTCATTACTTCGGCTATGTCGACGATCATCACGAGTTTCATTCTACCTGTATAGGATGGCTTTCTCTTGGTGATGGTACGCTCTTCCATTTTCCGAACTAGGGATGGATGCTTCTTCTTCTTCCCTGCTTTTCTCCAGCACGACCCTAAGTCGTTTGTTCTCTCTTTCGATTTCTTGCAATCGCTCCGTACTGTTAAGTCAATAGGTGTCACCTGCTGGATGTTAATATGTGTAACCCGTGGGTTATTAATTTGTGTCGCAGGTGGAACATTGTCTTGTACCGATGGCGGAACGTTAGCATGTGAAGCAGACCGGACGTTAGCAGGCCCAACCGGCAGATCGTTAACTCGATAACGTACTCCTTCATTAGCAATATCATTCTGTCGTTGTTCACGAATGCTTGGGTGTTGGCTTTGTACACCATCTTGAAGATGGAAGCTTCCACTCGCGCAAGGAGGTGGTGATCTACGAACATTGCTTCCTCTAAACCTTGGAAAATATCTCTCAGATCGAGATCGAGAAGCAGATGCCGATGACGACATCGAAGTCTCTCTCCCGTCCCTTTCATCATAGTTTCCTTGAACTACAACACTTCTAAAAGTTCGAGGGTTTGTCTGGTGATTCGACCCGTTTATGGTTTGCACATCTACGTCCATCTCCGACTGATTTACTCCCGATGTATTCATTTGTTTCACTTTCATTTTGACCTTTTCTGTTAACAACTTTGGCCGGATTTTCAAAGACTTTCCGAACTGCAACTCTTCTTTTGGAAACGTAGTGAAGCTTTTCTGCAACTTTCTGAAGGGTTGTGTATTTTCTGCAACTTTCAGAAAAGTTGTGATCTTTCTGCGATTTTCTGAAAAGTTTTTATCTTTCTGCAATTTTATAAAAAATTTTGATCTTTGTGCAACTTTCTGAAAATTTTTGATCTTTCTGCAACTTTCTGAAAAGTTTTGATCTTTCTGCAGTTTTTTTAAAAGTTTTGATCTTTCTGCAACTTTCTGAAAAGTTTTGATCTTTGTGCAACTTTCTGAAAAGTTTCGGCCTTTCTGCAACTTTCTAAAAAGTTTCGATCTTTCTGCAACTTTCTGAAAAGTTTCGATCTTTCTGCAACTTTCTGAAAAATTTCGACCTTTCTGCAACTTTCTGAGAAGTCTTGATCTTTTTGCAACTTTTCTTTCACAAGGAACAACTTCTATTACTTGGAGAACACGACCTTTTCTTGACGTTCCCCTTAGTCGGAGCCAAAAGATGTTGGTGCAAAAATTGATCACTTCAACAATCTTCGAGATGCTTGTGAGTTGATCCAATCGCTATCGTTGATGATGAATCTCCAAAGAGTTGTTTAAAAGAGGTGGGGATACCTGCAAAAATACTCCGATGCTAAAATCAAAGGATGTTCTATGCAAGTGTATTATGGTGAAAATAATAGAATTCTCTACCTTTTGAGTTGAGATTTAGCCTCTCTATATATAGGCAGAAAATAGATGTAGCTTTAGGGTTTTGATAGTTATCCAAATAACTTCCCTCATCTGTATAAATCCCAAATAACAATCAGATTCATGATAAAATCTAATATTTATCATAATCCTCACTTATCCTAAATAATTATTATCTTGAATAATAATTATTTCTACTTAAGATAATTATCCTATTTCTATCAGGATTTATCTTAAATAATATTCTATAATAATTATTCCATCAAAATCTTAACCTCTTTTATTAAGATCTTTCTACTCATGGACCTTTGGGCTTCAATAATAAGCCAAGTGGGTTTCTATCATAAGCCGATTTGGGCTTCCATATTAAGCCAGGTTGGTTTCCATAATAAACCATCTGGTTTCCATAATAACCCAAATACAGGATTCTACAATAAGCCTTGTGGGTTTCCAAAACAAACCCACCGGTTTTTCTGATAAACCGGTTGGTTTCCACAAAAAACCGGATCTAGGCTTCCATTATAAGCCTCATGTGACACACACGTACACTATTTAAATAGGATACAAACACTTGGGATCCTCCGCGGCCTCGTAAAGTGTTGAAGGCGTCTTCTAGACAGAGAGGTGATGATATTCTTACGCTGCACCCTTGAAGAGTAGATGACCTTGTTGTGGGTACGGCTTTTGGTTGACTGTGTCTTCTGAGCGTTGACAGTGAAGGGATTCCGTGCATATCCTCAGTTCTCAAGTATGGTTTACATGTTTCCATCTTTGTATTAATTGCTGCTGTGGGGAAGCTCTGGCTGGTACCAAAAAATGAGCGACAACAGTTCTTGGTAGGAGATGTAATCAGAAGAGACTGCATTATCGTGGTAACAAAGTAGGTTGGCTGGAATTGTATGGGCTTCCGTGGAAGTAAAAGGATTGGATGGATGAGTAAGCGACCAAACTGTCCATGCTCACGAGTTTTGGCGAGATGGATTAAAAGGTGGCCATGACTACGAAGATTGGCTGGCTGTGACCATGATCCTTGACATGGGGAGCGTGGTGGTACAACCCTTTGCAGGAAGAAGCGGTGTTGAAGCAGCTTCGGCTCTTGGAGAGGATATCGAAACTTAAGAAGCCAAACGCTAAAGCTTTGAATTCGGATACTAGAGCATCTTATGGAGAGAATTCTGAAGCGGAGCGTCTGCTCGAGCGAGCGTTGAAGCGAAGCAGCTGTCTGGCGAACGCTGAAGCGGAGCGGCTGCATTAATCAGTGGGCTGTCAAACTGGACAATCTTCAGGTGAATAATGGTGGATTCCCAGTTCCATCTATCAACCGTGATTTCCAGGAGAGGTTGGGGTTTGGGAACGACTTCTCTGGTTAGAAACGGCTGCTTCCCTGGTGCGGTGCGGTTGAGGGTTGCGAATATGTCTTGAAGTTGTGCCTTGGGGAAACATAGAATCTCACATAAATGTTTCATCATGGACCGCACGGTTTTGTGGGGCGAAGTCCCTAGAAATCATGCGTCTCTTGAAAGGAAGAGAATCTTTGTGAACCCAGGGGGTTTGCTGATTTTCCTTGCTTCGATTTTGGAGAAGTCGTTCCTGATCTTTACGTGTGATGAAATCGGATTGATGATTCCCTACGAGGCGTTCAAATGCAACGCTAGATGGATGCAATCTTCCAGCGCAGGGAGGATACAAGATGTTGTAAAGATGCAAGTTGCTGTAAAGATGCAAGCTGCTGTAAAGATATAAGTTGCTATAAGATGCAAGCTGCTGTAAAGATGCAAGATGCAAGCTTTTGTAAAGATGCAAGTTGTCGGCGCTGGAAAGATTTAAGCTGCCGGTATCGGAAGACGCAAGTTGCCAGTGCTGGAAGACGCAAGTTGCCAGTGCTGGAAGGACGCAAGCTGTCGGCGCGCGGAAAAGATGTAAGCTATCGGTATCGGAAGGACGCAAGATGCTAGCGCTGGAAGACGCAAGTAGACGGTTCTGGAAGGACGCAAGCTTCCGGCGCGCTGGAAAATATGCAAGTTGCTGGCCCTGGGAAGATGCCAGTTGTTAGCGCTGGATCTTGTTGGAACGATCGCTGGCTTGGCATGGACGTTGGCTTGGCAAGGCGCTGGCTTGGCGTGGGCGATGGTTCCAGCGTGGGTGTTGTCTTGGCTTGGCGCGGTAGCAGTAAAGTGGGCCAGCATATTTCAGGTATGTACTCCAGTGTTTCGTGTGTTGGTGCAAACCTCGATTTCCGGGATCTCCTGATGAAAAATGGATCCTCCGTGTCTAAGATCGAGTTTTTTGGGAAGCACCGCCGTGATTGTGGAAAGTCCCCAGTCGTTTTGAGTCACTTGATGACTGGATCGTTTTCTTTCGGTTTCTGTGAAGTCCCCAGCCGTCTCTTGCGGTTTGCGACTGGTAACTAGGTTGTCTGGTAGTCACGTTGTAGATCCCTAAGCAAGCCGCTTGCTTCTGCCGTCCTGATTTCTGGATCGAAGTATGAGATCGAGGATTGAAACTGATATTGTATTCGAAAGATCAATCTCCCACTGTGGTCGCCAATTGTTTATGGGTGAAAATTGTTTCTGCCGATTTTGGTAATTCTGGTAGGTGAGTGAGAAACAGATCTAAACCCTAAAAAAAGTACTGCACGTGAGTACTTTAGATTCGAGAGATCAATCTGTACAACTCCAGCCTAAACCAAGAAATGGTCGTTCCAGATTTGCTTCGGTCACAAAGAGGAGGATAAGGGCTGGTTTAAGGAGGGAAGGAAAGAGAGTGTTGAGACCAGAACAATTCTGGAAGAGTATTACTTGACTTGTATCAGAAGGTGAAATCTTTTGGGAAAGCTAGCAAAGTTTCCTTTCTGAGTATTGTATTTCTCCTGACCAAAAACTTGTTGTCTTGGTGGAAATAGGTAAGACCTATTTATACAAGTCTAAGTGAAACGTACTCTAGCCTCGTAAGAAAAAGAAACGGATGAGTTAAATGGGAAGAGGTGGTAACGCCTGGTATTGATGGAATTGATGTTCCATAATGAAATAGCGTTTCACCATTACTTCCTGCATTTACTAACCGTTTTATCCTTAATACACTGTTTTGAAACGGGAATTTGTATATGCCACACGCTGTAAACCTCCAAACCAAAACCCTAAAGAGCATCCCCAGTTTGTGACATGTATTGATGTCTTGAGTGTTTTCGTGGAAAACGTGTAGCATGCCGCTGATGTTTGATAAGTTGAGATTGAGAGATGTGCCGGCTCAGTGCCGACCATCGACGGTCGAGATTTTGCATCTTGAGAGGAATCGTGGCCTTTGATGTAGGCGCGACATGCCAAAGTGCAAGGGTTGCATGGCATGTGCCAATGGTTTGTGTGGAATGCCTTGGATGTAGGTTGAGCATCGGGTGCAGGTGGCAATGCCAAAATGCAAGTGTTGCATGGCATGTACCAATGGCGCGCGTAGCGGCTTGGGACCTAGGTTTGCACGGCTTGGCATGCTAGGTTGCAAGGGTCGCTTGGCATGTGCCAATGGCGCGTGTGGCGGCTTGGCACTAGGTTTGCACGACTTGGCATGCTAGGTTGCAAGCATCGCTTGGCATGTGCCAATGGCGCGTATGGAGGCTTGTCCCTAGGTTTGCACAGCTAGGCATGCTAGGTCGCAAGCGTCGCTTGGCATGTGAAAATGGCGCGTGTGGTGGCTTGGCCATAGGTTTGCACGACTTGGCATGCTAGGTTGCAAGCGTCGCTTGGCATGTGCCAATGGCGCGTGTGGCGGTGTGGCCCTAGGTTTGCACGTCTTGTCATGCTAGGTCGCAAGCGTCGCTTGGCATGTGCCAATGGCGCGTGTGGCGGATTGGCCCTCGGTTTGCATGGATTGGCATGCTAGGTCGCAAGCATCGCTTGGCATGTGCCAATGGCGCGTGTGGCGGCCTGGCCCTAGGTTTGCACGTCTTGGCATGCTAGGTCGCAAGCCTCGATTGGCATGTGCCAATGGCGCGTGTGGCGTCCTGGCCCTAGGTTTTCACGACTTGGCATGTTAGGTCGCAACCGTCGCTTGACATGTGCCAATGACGCGCGTGGCGACCTATCCCTAGGTTTGCACGGCTTGGCATGCTAGGCCGCAAGCGTCGCTTGGCATGTGTCAATGGCGCGTGTGGAGTCTTGGCCCTAGGTTTGCACGGCTTGGCATGCGAGGTCGCAAGCGTCGCTTGGCATGTGCCAATAGCACGTGTGGCGGCTTGGACCTAGGTTTGCACGGCTTGGCATGCTAGGTCGCAAACGTCGCTTGGCATGTGCCTATGGCGCGTGTGGCGGCTTGGCCCTAGGTTTGCATGGCTTGGCATGCTAGGTCTCAAGCGTCGCTTGTCATGTGCCAACGGAGCGTGTGGTGCAATGATTGTGCAACTCGAATTTGGAACGGTTGTCGTGAAGCGCAATGATTGTGAGGCTTTGGTTTTGACATAGCTGCCATGATGCGCAGCGATCGTGCGTCTTGGTTTTGGCATGGTTTCCATGATGCGCAGCGATTGTGCGGCTTTGGTTTTGGCATGGTTTCCATGATGCGCAACGATCATGCGCCTTGGTTTTGGCATGGTTGCCATGATGCGCAGCGATCGTGCGGCTTTGGTTTTGGCATGGTTGCCATGATGCGCAGCGATCATACGGCTTTGGTTTTGGCATGGTTTCCATGATGCGCAGCGATTGTGCGGCTTTGGTTTTGGCATGGTTTCCATGATGCGCAGCGATCGTGCGCCTTGGTTTTGGCATGGTTGTCATGATGCGCAGCGATTGTGCGGCTTTGGTTTTGGTATGGTTGCCATGATGCGCAACGATCATACGGCTTTGGTTTTGGCATGGTTGCCATGATGCGCATCGATCGTGCGGCTTGGTTTTGGCATGGTTTCCATGATGCGCAACGATCGTGCGGCTTGGTTTTGGCATAGTTGTCGTGATGCGCAGCGATCGTGCGGCTTGGTTTTGGCATAGTTGCCATGATGCGCAGCGATTGTGCGGCTTTGGTTTTGGCATGGTTGCCATGATGCGCAGCGATCGTGCGGCTTGGTTTTGGCATGGTTTTCATGATGCGCAGCAATTGTGCGGCTTTGGTTTTGGCATAGTTGCCATGATGCGCAGCGATTGTGCGGCTTAGGATTTTGTGTGTCGAAACCCTAGTTTAGCATTTGAAAAAAGATACCCTGGTAATTCTTTACATAAGTTCATTAAATGTTCTAATAAATGTGTTTGGCGTCACCGGTGATGTCATGCTATGCGTAAGGTTTTACGATTTTACCCCTTGTCTAAAAACCACCATCAACAGCTACGTACTTGATTCCCTTAGCTGACCCACAACTAAGAGTTGCTACTACCCAAAGTCGAAGACTTTAATAAACAAATTTGTATCACATAGAAAAGTCTACGGTAATAGATAAATCCATCTCCCACGAATATACCTAAGAGTTTTGTTCCTTCTTTTGATAAATCAAGGTGAATAGGAACCAATTGATAAACCGAATTTATATTCCTGAAGAACAGCCTAGTATTATCAATCACCTCACAATAATCTTAATCGACGCAGCGAAAAAAATATTGTGGAATCATAAACGATGAGACGAAGTGTTTGTGATTACTTTTCTATCTTGCCTATTGGAGATATAAATCTCAAGCCAATTATTATAATTGTACTCGTAACGATTGAAACAGCAAGATTAGATCACGCAACTATAGAGAAAATAGCTGGGTCTGGCTTCACAATCTAATGAAGTCATCAAGTCGTTAACCTACGAGGTCTCGGTAGAAACCTAAGGTTAAATGAGAATCGATTCTAGTTTATGCAACTAGTATCACAAAGGAGGTGTGGGGATTACCTTTACCAGTTGCTAATATAGTCTTCAAATCAGGGTTTGCAATCTAAGTTACCTTGGTAACAAAGCATTCAATATTCACCGTTAGATGAAAACCTGATTAGATTCAAGCTAATATCTTTCAACCGTTAGATCGAACTTAGCTTGTTATACACAAATGAAATGCACGTCCATTTAGGTTTGTGTAACCGTATCCAAACGTGTACACTTAGTTGGTTCAACAGTAGTTAACCAAATGGTCAGCCATATGAGCACTTTCATATCAACCTTATTCATCTTCGCTATAACTAGTTCAAATGACTCAAAAGAACTAGTTAGAGAGTTGTTCAATTGCTTAGATCTCATAGAAGTATATAAGACACAATCGAAGCAAAAACAATTTTGATTCACCCGAATCGATTCATGAACATTATGGTCACGATTTGCAAATATGCATTCCTTAGTTTATATATGTCTTAGTTCATGAATAAACCGTTTTTAGAAAATTACCCACTTAAGTATGCATACCGGTACGCATACTTAAGTACCCGGCTTAAGTTTGTTTTCAGTTCACAAACTCTAGCAGAAATTCACGGGATGTGAACTTTCGGCAGTACGCGTACGGGTACGTGGACTTTAGTTCTGGTTATCCTGAGCAGCAAAGTACGCATACTTTGGTTCAAGGATTATGGACTTACACATGTATGAGTTCACATACAATGTTTATATCCGTTCAAGGATATTATTCTAAACTCTCATTTCAATCATTGAAACATTCTTAGAGGATTTAATAGAGGTTATTCACACACTATTTTTCATCAAAGCAATTTTCAAGATATTGAAATAACCAGCATGACTTTCGTCACTTGTAAAGATGAACTTGGCCAAAGCGAAATCTTAACAACACATATTTCGAGAAATAGATAAGCGAGATGAACTCGGCTCGAAATAGCAAATGTGTATAATCGAAGTCTATATAGCAATACGACTTTTTATCAAGATAGAAGATAGACTAGGTAGACTTTTGAGTGATAGATAAGTTCAAGTCTCTCATACCTTTTAGTCGATGAATCCACCAGTTCCTTGAGTAGTTCTTCGTCTTCGCATGATGAACGTGTGGAGTCTAGAGATCAACTACACTTTCTATCCTAGTCCGACTTAGCTATAAGTAGACTAGAAATCAAGACTTATAGTTCTGATCACTAATATTGACAAATGCAGATAGCAAAGCATGCGAGTTCGACCGAGAGCAGTGCTCTAACAATCTCCCCCTTTGTCAATTTTAGTGACAAAACTAACAATACATATGGAATACAAAATAAATAAAATTTGCAGCTTCTCTTCCACATGCATGATCTCCTTGGTTCTTCAACATTACTCGAAATATTCGTCACTTCCAAGTACTCCAATGATTCCAAAGGTTTAAGTTCAACATCATCGTTGTTGAAGTTCCGTATCCATAACAATGAGAAAACAAAAGCTCTCAATCATTGTTACACACGTCATAGTATTATTACACAACATCAAAGTTCAATTGTATCACAACTTCGACAACAATACTATGGTGATATGTATCACTCCCCCTTAGTCAATACTTCATCTCACATGAAAACCACTCCCCCTTACATAATGATCCGAAAACCATATGTATTTGTAGTGTGAACTACACATTAATTCTCTCCCTTTTTGTCAATAAAATTGGCAAAGGTACGAAAACTAGTGGGATCCTAATGAAATTTCCATAGAGACACTTCATGACCAAAAGAAAGCGCATATCAACTTTTTAGATGCAATCATATAGCCGAAGCTCAATGCATTCATCAAGGAGTTTATAAAGATATAGATCACCCATAAAATATTCCACAGCCGCACTCCCCAAATTTGGCAATTAAGCACAAGTTCAATTAAGAACTCTCCCCATAAAATGTCATTCCCGAAAGAACAACAAGAGCGACCTTACTCTCACAAGAAAGAATGATTTCTTTGGACAAAACAAATCACATAAGAATATGAATTTGTATCCAAAAATCTCAATTGAATTAACCACAAGTAAACCCATGATTAATTCAAACGGAGTACTCAACTAAATTAATCACAGGAACCTATGATTAATTTAATTGAAAATGCTCAACATAAGAACTTACGGAGCCACACAGTATATACATAAAAATATGGATCAGGGAAGATCAATACTGCGGAATAAAAAAAGATTCATTCTATCTTTCATCAGTATTTGCACAATGACATATACTCACTAGAAAATCTTGCTCTACCTCCTATAATCCAAGCTCGGAAGGTGAGATTCTTAGTTTACGATTGTTAGTTTTTGGGAATATTTATTGATTTTTGATATTTGGTCCTAGATGTGTGATTCTGTTCTATTTCTGGTGTAGGTATTTTTTTCCTGTGAAGTTTATTTTACCATCTTTACCTAATCACCACCGACAATAACTCCAACAAAAGAGATCTGAAGGTAATGGATCTAATGATTTAACTATTTGTCATTAGTATGATTACACAAATTGAATTCGGATCCGGTTGTTTTAGTTATTCCCAATAAGTTGAAGTCGGTTTTCAGTTGACAAGATAACACTATACCCATTTCTGGAGTTAACGACATTATGTAGAGTAGTTTCATAAATTTAAATGAACCTGTGCATATAGGAACCAGTTCCGGATGTTTCAACATGCTTGATTCATTCAGTGATAAGTTTATTCAGAATGATATGAGGTAGATGATAAACCCATGATTTTGTGACTACGCATTAAAATCGGCTTTGTCATCATGAAAGTTGTTCGGAAAGAATGACAGAGGCACTGATCACTAAAAAAAAGGAAAGAATGACAGAGGAATTACCTAATATATAAGCTTATTAGGTAATTTTGTTGACTAAATATCAATAAATTGTGTTTGACATTTTTCTAATTTTCTTTGTGAAGCCGGCATAGTTTAGAATTTTACCTGATAAGTTGTGACAAGGCAAAATTTTTGAACAACGAGATAATCTTATATCAGCATGTTTGCTCAATACCTCATAATAGAAAGGATTTTATGTTTACCTACAGACTACTTGGAAAATCCTTCTATTATGAAGTCTTGAGCCAATGTAACTGAGAATCTCGCCTCGCGACATAGGCATCTGTTTCCTGTAGGAACGTCTCGCAGAGCAATAAGACAGTTAGAGGTTGTACATTCAGACATCTGCGGCCCAATGCAGACTGTATCACATGGAGGTAATCGTTATTTCCTTACTTGTATTGATGATTATGGTAGAAAGTCTTGGATCTATTTTATAAAGAACAAGTCTGAAACTTTTGAATAGTTTAAGAGTTTCATAGTTTATATTGAGAAGCAAAGTGGTAATAATATGAAGATACTTCGCACTAATATAGGGGAGAGTAAAACTCCAAAGCTTTTGGTAATTTTTGCAGAATGCATGGAATTAGGCATAAACTTACAACCAGCTATACTCCGCATCTAAACGGTGTCGCTGAAAGGAAGAATAGAACTATCGTTGAAATGGCTCGTAGTATGTTGCATTGCAAGAATTTACCAAAATTATTTTGGGCAGAGGCAGTTGCATGTGCTGGTTATATTGTGAACCGGTGTCCCACCTCAAATGTTCTTGATGTGACTCCTGAAGAAGCATGGAGCGGTTTCAAACCAGATGTTGCAGCTCTTCGTGTGTTCGGGTGTGTTACATATTCTCATGTACCAGCTGAAAAGCGACAAAAGATTTAAATATCCATCAAAATTCCTTCCCAATCTTTGCAATCCCTACATTTTATAGTAACTATTAAGGAACATAGTTGAGTGTCAGGCTCTTGTCCAACGGGGCTAACCCCTGATGGTTCACCGCACTTTTAAATTGCATAACTATGTTATAGCAAAACCGTAAGGTTGAGTCTTGCGGAGAGGTTGTAGATAGTGAAATGAAAGCGCGACCTAAACTCAAAAAGTTTTTTATCCCCTTTCTTAACGTATGCGGGGATTTCAACCCCTCGTCTTGGGAAGCTATACCATCTATGTGTTGAGTGAGCCCATCTCGAGTATCTTCATCAAACCCTCATCTTGGGCAGTACTGGTGGTGTCTTTTTGCAGGAGGTGAACTTTCGTTGTTCAGATCCTCTTCCTCGGCGTAACCTTCTGATATGCCTAGAATTTCAGATGATTTTCATCACGTGGATGCTACATAATATCAGTAGCGACAACTACCTGCAAATTGTTTCGCAGATGATGTACAAAAATAGACTGCCACGTCTACGACGAGTAAATCTCGAGGGATCCAAAATAAGTAAATCGGTTGACATACGTTACCTGCATCCATTTTTGTAAGGAGGTCGGCGTATCGTGGAATGCATTAACATCTTCCAAGGGCAAGCAATGGAGCTAAATGTAATTAATCTCTCTCAGAAGTATGTCTGATTTCTTGAAAGTGTAACCATTGTAGCTTCTCTAAGGCTCTCATAATACCATTTGGAACAAAACAGCCACTTTCATTACTAGTTCAATGTTTTGTAAGCATACATAACAACCAATATGTACTCATCACTCTATTTAAAGTTTGTTTCACTCCACTTGCCTATTGGCTATCGGTAAGACATACACACAGTGACAGACGAGAGCTGCACAACAACGCGACCATTGGCCAACAGGTGCATATAGTTGTAACCGTGCAACTATTTCAAACTAACGCCTGCTCATTGATAACGCGACCATTGGCCAACAGGTGCATATAGTTATTACCGGCAAAAAAAATCAAACTGACGCCTGCTCATTAAGAACCTCACCATTGGCCAACAAGTGCATATAGTTATTACCAGTAAAAAAAATTCAAAATAACGCCTGCTCATTGAGAACGCGACCATTGGCCAACATGTGCATATATTTATAACCGTGTAAAAATTTCAAAATAACGTCTGCTCATTAAGAACGCGACCATTGGCCAACAGGTGCAATCTGCGGGAGATGCCTATATAAGCTTTGATCGTATATCCTTGTAGCAATGTGCAATAAAAAAAATCCTTAATACATGTTATGTTTTGCTGATAATAATATTTCATCAGTAGTTGTGATGGAGATGTTTCCGGAATTGACTACCGAGATATTACAACGCCTCGAAACTACATAAAGCGTTTTAGCAAGCAAAAGGCTTTGCAAAGAGTGGAATAATGTCCTTGCGGATAAAATAATTGGATTCCTTTTTGGTGTCACACACGGAATGGGGAAAGACAAATTTACTCGACTCTTCTATAGAGAACATATTAATGAGGAATATTTCAACCTGATGGTAACAGCCAACAATAATCAAGTCAGGAACGAAGGAATCTAAGAAAGGACTAATTCACACCCAATAGTTGGATCCTGCAATGGCCTGGTATGTTTTTACATTTCACACCACGGCATACAAGATCATGTTTACATTATGAATCCAACAACGCGGGAGCACATCCATCTTCCACAACTAAGCATCCCAATTGCACGAGATCCAATACTTTCATGGTATCTGTGGTACAACATAATTAGGGGTTTCGGCTACTGCCAACGTACCAATGCGTACAAGGTAGTTCGCGTTGACAGGGATGGTATAGTTCAAATATACACTCTAGGAGACGAGAGTGGATGGAGGAACATTGGGGAGACTCCTTATACTTTTCGGGGTTCAAGTGTCTACGCACATGGTTGTATTTTCTGGAACGAGTGTCTTAAGCACAATATAGTATCTTTCAATTTAGACACCGAGACGTTCCATGAACATTCAGCACCCCCGCATCATATATCTGGGTTTCAATTTTGGATAGATTCTTACCAAGAATTTGGGATGGTCATGTGCGGAGATCGCCTTTTATTTTACTACATCCACGAGGTGGTTGCAAAGCCACGGATAGATTTCTGGGCACCCATATCTGAAGAAAATATTCATACATGGGCACCTGGCGGGGAATGGAATTGGGATCACAAGATGAGCATTATCTTGTAAAGGGATGGGGATGATTGGCCGACTTATACCCCGATATCCTTTGGAAATAACAACGACCTCCTATTATGGCAGAATAGGCGTTTATTGCGTTACAATGCACTCACCAGAACTTGGACGAAAATTTGGGGGAAAGTACCGTGGAAAACATGGGTTCGAATTATTCCTGTCGTCCACGCCACTAACACATTCCCTAGGTTATCTATGTAGTTTTGTTTGTTTTTTTCTCATTGATTTTGCTTTCATAAGTTTTGTTTTTAGTTATATATATTGTGTAGATCGTCACTTCATTAGTCGCACAGAAACATATTTCGTGCTATGTCAGCATATAACTAGACTCTGATTGAAGCGACGTGTTGGCATCATCGCACCAGAAACCTCCATGTATAAACCTTTTACGGATCTCAGCCTAATTCAAGAAGAAACGGGAAACTTGAATCAATAGAATTTTTTTTTTGTAGCAGGCTTCTCAACCTGTTCAAGCCCATAACATAACAGGCTTTTTCTAGGAAATTCATAATTGAACAAGATTCCCCATAACATGGAACGCCTTTTGTTTCACTGATGGTGATTGGTGAGGCATGCACTTTGTTGTTCGAAATCTTCTGTACCACTAACTCCCCCTCCGTCAATCCACTCTTGCATTTCGAGGACCTGTACACAATAATATCTTTAGATTATGTCAAGCTCCTTTACCGGATTTACATAGGTTGTACCTCTCAATTAAGAACAGGAGTGGATAATGCAAGGAATTCCAATCTCTTGATGCTTTCTCCAGCTGTTTACAAGATAACTAGTGTTATTCTTCTTCTACTTCCAAATGGATTTTTTGATCAATGACAATAGAAATCTCTTGTTCTTATAGAGGTTAGGGGTACATGAATTCTTTCACAGCTTGATGTAGGAGGGGGTTTTATCAAGCTTTGGAACAAGGCTTTCCCTTGTTGACAATTACGGACGTTGGTTATATGAAGAAGTTGAGGATTTTGAGGAATAGGATAGCGAGGATGGAGAAGAAGTTTTGTGAGAATGATAATAAAGGAGTTCCGAAGGAATCTAAGTGCCCCCTCTCAGAACAGTAGACACAAGCATATCCTTCAGAACCCCCAGCGATCTTTATATGAACTCTGCACAAACTTATCATCGGTCATACGATCAATAATATCCGAATGAGCGATAATTCAACACGGTAGTATGAGCGATTAATCGTACGGGAGGAGCAACTGATTTACGATGATCCAATCGTAAACTTCGTATGACTTATCGCTGATATTCCCGCCATGAGTCCATGACTAACAGTTGATATTCCCGTTGTTGTCCTATACACCAAAAGGACGTACGGGTCATTACGAAGTTTCGTTTAACCCCTAACGGTATAGAGTTCCTTATTTCGTCAATATGAAATGGCACGTCCATACGACAGCAATATTAAAAAAGCCCGTCCTTGTGTGAACCATTTTTACTTAAGAAAAGCCTGAGTTTATATTATAAATATTTGTTGCTTGTGCTTAAAAAAAAATCGGTACAATTGATGTTTATTCTATGATGTGGTGTGGATGTGTGATTCAATTGGTTCCGGTTAAGAAAAACTATTGTTATCTTGCTTTATTGTGTGGTATCAATTGTTTAGGCGTACAAAATTTCGGTAAAATTGATGTTGTGTGTGATTCAATGGGTTCCGGAAAAGAAAAATTATTGTTAACTTGCTTTTGTATGGTATCAATTGTTTAGGCTTACAAAATTTCGGTGCAATTGCGGTGCTTAATGTCTATGTTGTTTCAATTGCTTCTGGTTGAGGTGAATAATTATGCAAGTTGATTTATTTTGGTTTGTATGAATTATTTATGGCTTAACGAAATAAAAATTTTACGTTAGAGAAACTCACAAAACTTCGATTCCGGATAAGAGAAACTAAGTCAATTCTGATCTAAGTTAGACTTATCGAAGTGAGGTTTGGGTTATTCAAGTCTAATCGAATGCCTTGACAAGATAGTTAACTAAACTAGTAGTTGTCTTGTTTAAAATTCAAAGATCTAACTTTATGGATAATTAGAACCTGATGAGAAAAATAGAGTTTATCTTTATTTTGGTCTTATCGAATTAAGCGGTTGTTTTTGAACAGTCGGTTTAGCAAAGGGAGTAAGGTGCTTAGTTTTTTTTTGGTTTGCTAAACTAAATTGGAAAAATTGTTTCGGACAATTGTTTCCTTGATAACATATCAAAATAAAACTACTTGTAGTTTCGGTTTTAATATTGGTTATCAGAACATGATGTGTGGAACCCTCGTCCCCAACTCTATAGGTTTGCAAGTCTATTTTGAGATTTGTAAGATTCTTTTAGTGTTGTCCTTTATTTTTTCATTTCTTTGTCATTTTTGTGACAAAAATGGGGAGAAATATATGGAGTAAACAAGCGATACTGGCATTGATTTTATATTGATTAGCACCGCTAAGGAAAAGAACAATAGTGCTTGAACGTTTATCTAACGAAAGAGTGAAAGCACAGACTAAGGGGGAGTAACATGTCATATGAAGTGCTATAACAAAGATGTGCGGATTGAATATCTACCTATCTTCCTTAGGGGGAGTATTAGCTTTGTTATTATAATGTCAACAACGACATTTTCAAGGATTGAATGTAAGCAGTTTTACTGTGTTGTTGAATCGGGAATCAAGTGGATGTGTAATGAATTCTTGTAATTTAGGATGTAAGGGTTTTGTCACTAAAATTGACAAAGGGGGAGATTGTTAGAGCATTGTTCGGTTGAACCCACGAAAAGAATCTTAGTGAATCAAAACTCATGTTAAGAGTCGCTTGATTATGTACTAGAGTCAATTTCGTATAGGTTATCTTGAAAGTATTAGGATATGAGACATTACAAGTATTGTGAAGTCTTGAATATGTGAATAAGCAAAGATCTACAACAAAAATAATCATCCTTCCACTTGAGGTTAGTGATATTTGACTTGAACTGTTTCATTCCTTAACGTATCTTTCAAGTCGTGCATATTGAAAACATAACTGCGAAGCATATTTGAACTCTAGATAGACATGGTATTAAATTTTGTAGATAAAACATCGTCATAATCATTTGCATTGTATTGTGATTATGTATGGGTATGAGATGAGGATTTCATCCTAGGGAACAGTGTTTACCTGTGTTCTAAGGAAGTAAGTTCATAAACTTGTTTGTGGACCGAAAAGGAAATTGTCAGGTGTTATTGGTTTTGTTATTCATTGCATATATTATGAACAACCAATATGTTTGATTGAGTATAACCGCTCACAACTTGTTTGTGTTCTTGGTAGAACTATTCACAAAGGCCTGACTTATGTATTGGTATAACTTTTATTAGTAAAACCAATCTTAAGTAATCACCTGAGATGGTATGATCGGGTTTGTGTTTTGTCTGACCAAATATGGGAGAGGGGAACCTATCCTAGTAAGAGGTGCAGTATATCACAAGGGGAACCGATCCTTGTATGGGGGGCAACAAGGTTTATAGCAGAAAGGGGAACCGATCCTATGGACATGTGCAACACGTTTTTAGGCAAAAGGGAACGGATCCTATGGACATGTACAACACATATAAGTTAGATACCATATATATATGTAGGGAACCGATCCTAGTACCTAGTCAACCGAATTTTGAAAAGCTAGTGTGACTATGCACAGTACTCACATGGAGGTAAAACCGTTAAACACATGATTGTGATTGAATGTTGGTTTGATCAATCGTATAGTTCTTGAAAGTCAGATGAACCAATTCTAAACTTGTTTGGAAGTGTGGCAAATCGGTTTTAAGGTTGTAAGTGTAAAAGAGAACTTACAAAGTAAAGATATCGACATACTTTGAACACGTGTTGTGAATGTTTATTTCTTTAATTATTCAAAGATATTCCTTAACGGCTAAGGGAAGAGAATACCAGGATCGAAACATAAGTAAGCTAAGAATTTTTTAGTTAAGGTTATTAATTTCATTTTGTAGGAAAATTACAGAATTAGTAATGTGCATTTACTAATTAGATTTTCCGAGAGATTTAGATTATTATTTTTGGACAGAGCATTTTCAGGAATTATGGAAACCGAATATGTGCTTTAATGAATATCTTGAGAATATTTTCGGTTTTGGAAATTCCTTGGTGTCAAAACTTCATTGTCTATAAATACCGAAGTTTTCCTTTCTAGCAAACTAATCCTTCGTAACGACAGACCTCCTCTTTCGTTGTTGTTACTGGTGAAGCCGCCTATTCGGAGAGGAGTGTAACCTAATTAAGCGAAATCTCTTACGGCCGCTCAGTTTAAAGTCTTCTTTGGGATTGAGAATCTATAGCATGTATCGTTCGTGGGAAAATATATAACTGCGATTTATCTTTTGTCTTCGGTTGATTTGATTGACTAACGGTGGTTGAAATATGATTGCACCTAGTTTGTTTATTCTTGAGAATCTTCTCTTCTGATATAAGATTCACTCAAACTAGTTCATAGTTTCGACAGGGATCTTTAGACTGTTGTTAGTTCTAAAGATGATCTTGTGGTAATCCATTATTAACAGACTCTGTTCTGTGCGTGATTGATCACAAGAGATTCAAGTGATTTGTGTACAGGTTTTATAGAAGATTTAAGAAGATTTGAAGACAAAGAAGATATTGAAGATCTGACTTGGGTTTTATAATCTTTGGTGTGCAAAATACTTATTTCGGTAAAAGAGGATCCAGTTAATAATCGGTTTATCCTTGTGGTAGATTGGATTGATTAATTGAGTAGATCGGTATCAACACAGTTTTTCGGATTAAAAGTGTTGTTGGATTAATCTTAAACGATTGCTTCGGTAATTGAACATAATATAGATCTAAGGACCTAACGAAGGAGTTTATGTTAAGATAAATGAAAGAGCCTTTGTCCGACTCATATCACTTGGTTGAATAGCATTGATACCATACAGATTTGTTTTTCCTTTACTATTTGGAATACGAACCAAAGGAATTGTTCCAAGTACGTGACTTATTTATAAGTTGGAGGCGTAGGAATACAGGAGGAACTAGGTGAACTATAGGGTTAGTTACTTGGTCTCAACCATATGAAGTTAGGTGTGATTTTGTGTAGCGGCTTAATCCTGAGAGTATTCAATTATGAACAAGGTCCCGAGGTTTTTATGCATTTTTGGTTTCCTCGTTAACAAAATATTGATGTGTCATTTACTTTTATTTTCCGCATTATAATTGTTTTATTATAATTAAAGTAAATTAAACAAATGTTTAAATCCCATTTACTTGATAAGAAATCCTATTGTGTTTGGTTAAGTGTGAACCTTTGTATCAAGTAAACATATTTCGTTTGTTGTATTGTCTCGATCTCGTATACATAGACGATCACACGAAGTGTGAACCGATTATTTGTATTGTCTCGACTCAGTCCATGGACAATCACTTTCGGAGAAGGACTTATAGGTAGGAAAAGTTTTAGCTTGAGGTTTATTTGGGTACCCTCGCCTTTTCAGTAGTTGAACCCCAATCAATCTCACACTATCTAAGGTACAGTTGCGCTCCTTACGTCTCTGATCCCAGCAGGATACTACGCACTTGATTCCCTTAAGGGTACATTTGGCACACTTTTTTTTCCTATTACACTGCATTCAACTGCACATATTGATATCACACTGCATTCAACTACATGTATTGATATTGATGGTGTTTGGCATGTTACAGAAGTAATCCTACAATTATTCTCATTCCAAAAGGCATTTTAGGAAATTCTAAATTTAAGTATTTTGGGACTCTATTTTTGGAATGAGCAATAAAAGGATATTTTTACCAGTAAAGGCAAGTAATTATAAAAATATTAAACGAAATTCATTTAATTTTGGAAACGAGATTGAAATTAATCAAAGCAAATATTAGATCATGTAAAAACAGATTCGATCTATGATTAAAAAGAGAAAAAACAGGTTCGATACCCTGAACAAAAATAGATCTGACATTCCAAACAAAGATAGAAAATAAGATAAAGCAGATCAAGATGAATCTTAATGGTGCATCTTCATTCTTTAGTACTTTGAAACAAAAATTGTTAATCAATGATTATATCTTTAGATTGTGAAATAATTTTTCATCATATCTGATTAGAGCTATTGAAGAATATATGATGGTGAATGAAAGGAAAAACAACCATCTGATTTATCGAAGAATATATGAAATATGATATATGAAAAGGTGAACACCCACTTTCAGAGAAGAAAAGATCGAGCAAGAAGAAGAGAATGAAAAATGATTGATTTTTAATGGTCAAATATTGTCAAAGGGGTAGTGGAATGGTGTAATATAAGGCAACATTGAATGCATCCCTTAAAAGGTGGGTATTCAACTACGCCCATTGGAGGTAGTTTGAATTACCTGTAGTTACTATGTCATGCATTCCAACCCGTTCCAAACATGTTTACATTGAATGCAGTCCTTGACCACACGGTTGACTGCACTACTTGCTTCTATTACACTCATGCCAAACGAACCCTAAATGATCTCACCCACAACTAGGAGTTGATACGACCCAAAGTCGAAGACTTTAATAAACAAATTTGTCTCACACAGAAAAGTCTACAATAATAGATAAATACGTCTCCCGCAGAAATACCTACAATTCTTATTTCCGTCTTTTGATAAATCAAGGTGAACATGAACCAATCGATAAACCGGACTTTTATTCCCGAAGAACAGCCTAGAATTATCAATCACCTCACGATAATCTTAATCGACTAGCGAAACAAGATATTGAAGAATCACAAATGATGAGAAGAATATGTTTGTGACTTCTTTTTTATCTTGCCTATCGGAGATATAAATCTCAAGCCAATCTTATAATTGCATTCAATCACGATAGAAACAGCTAGATCAGATCACGTAACTACAAAGAAAATAATTGGGTCTGGTTCACAATCCCAATGAAGTCTTCAAGTCGTTAACCTACAGGGTCTCGGTAGAAACCTATGGTTAAAGGAGAATCCAGTCTAGCTTATACAACTAGTATCACACATGAGGTGTGGGGATTAGGTTTCCCAGTTGCTAGAGTTATCCTTTATATAGATTTCAAATCAGGGTTTTCAATCAATGTTAGCTTAGTGACAAAGCATTCAATATACACCGTTAGATGAAAACCTGATTATATTCAAGCTAATATCTTTCAACCATTAGATCGAATCTTAGCTTGTTATATACAAATGAAATATACTTCATTTAGGTTTGAGTAACCATACCTAAACGTGTAAACTTAGTTGGTTCAACTGTAGTTAACGAAATGGTTAGCCATATGAACATTTTCATATCAACCTTATTCATCTTCACCATAACTAGTTCAAATGACTTCAAAAGAACTAGTTAGAGAGTTGTTCAACTGCTTCGATCTCATAGAAGTATACAGGACACAATCGAAGGTTTGATTCACTTGAATCGATTCATGAACTTTATAGCCACGGTTTTCCAAGATTACATTCCTTATTATATAAAAGTTTAAGTTCATGAACAGACCAATTTTAGAAAGTAACACACTTAAGTATGCGTGCTTAAGTAACCGGACTTGAGTTTGTTTAAGTTTTCAAACGCAACAGAAACTCACGGAAGTGAACTTTCCGCCAGTATGCGTATGGGTACGCATACTTAGGTAACCAGAATGATTTTGTTTCAAGTTTACAAACTCAACAGAAATTCACAGACGTGAACTTCCGCCAGTATGTGTGCGGGTACACATACTCATCCAGTTTCCATCAACCAATTGTATGCACACTTTAGGTTCCCGGTTTTTGAACTTATACACTAATGTGCAAATACACTATGCTTATATCCAAAGATGGTTACATGTTCTAAACTCTCATTTCAATCATTGAAACATTCTTAGAGGATGTTATATAGAGGTTATTCACACACTATTTTTCATCAAAGCAATTTTCAAGATATTGAAATGATCAACACGACTTTCTTCACTTATAAAGATGAACTTGACCAAAGAGAAAGCTTACCAGCACATATTTCGAGAAATAGATAAGCTATATAAACTCGACTCGAAATAGCAAATGTGTATAATCGAAGTATATATAGCAATACAACTTTTATCTAAGGATAGGATAGAGTAGATAGACTTTTGAGTGATAGATAAGTTCAAATGTCCACATAAATTTTTTTCGATGAAGATCCACCAGTTCCTTAAGCAGTTATTCGTCTTTGCAGGATAAACGTCGTGGAGTCTAGAGCTCAACGACACTTACTATCCTAGTCCGAGACTTAACTATAAGTAGACTATAAATCAAGACTTATAGTTTTGGCAACTAAACTTGACAATCAAGATTGAGATAGTAACGCTTGGGAGTTCGACCGAGCAGTTCTCTAACATTTTTGTTGGGTGTTTTTCACTAGAACGCACATCTTCTCTTTACTTTCTAAATAACCCCCTTGAACGCATCATTTTTTCCTTCCATTCAAAATCATTAGCATAATGTGTGGAAGTATCAGGACCCCTAATACTGTGAGCTTGAGGCAGATCCGTCATCGGTACCAATGCAATATACAAAACATCACAAGTTAGTTGATATGTACTACAATATTCGTCAGGGTCGATATGTAAAAAAACAACGACCAAAGAACAACCGGCTTGGTCGAAGAATAACACAGTGCCGACCATACTACAGTCGGCAGAGTCGACGTATCAAAAAAAAATTCCGACTTAAGCATGTTTTAAATTAAGTCTCCTGTGCTGCAAAAATATTATAGTCGGCAGGGTTCATATTTTTGACCTTGTCGATTAAACACTGCTCATGAAAAATCGTGGCATTATGTAATGAAGACCATGCCGATACTGGGCAGAAAAAGTGAGAAAAAAAATCCATCTTTTTGCATGGAAAAATCTCAATCTTCACCACGTAAGTTGTGTATCTGATTACTTTCATCTCCCTTTTCTTCTTCTTGATCATTGGATTCTACGTTTGGATCTAGACGTTCATCACTTCCATAAACTTCCTCTATTACTTCATACTCTTTCTTACTCTCAATTATTTTCAAATCCACTCATATAAATCAACTAACTAATTCTAGTATTTTAACTAATCTAATCATTTAGTTTTAATCATTGTAGGGGTAATTTTAGCCATTTAAAAAATACGTAGTTAATGGGTGTCTTATTTTACTTCATAATGATCCAGGTTTTGCCTTTTATTAGGTATGAGACGCGATCGGCTTACAGGGTCTAGTCTCACGGATTCTCACAGGGTGATGGTGATTGTCAAATCCTGAAATCTAGACGGATGGGATTATTTTAAATTATCTTGGTAATCCGGGTTGTCCGTCCCATGAGCCGTAAAAACTTCATATTTTCTAGTTTTCATTCTTCTCCATTTATGTTAGAGGAAGACAAAAATTTGATTCTTCTTTTTGAGGAACATAAATGCGATGCTTTTTTTTTCTTTCTCCGGAGCAGTATTATCAAATCAAGGGGTATTACTACTTGATAAAAATTGGAGCATTAAAAATTCTAACGATGAAGAATCAGACCCAAATTCTACGATCAAACCAAAACCCATTTTTAAAGCATGATGATTGAACAGAAACCCATTTTCTCTCAAGATTTTACTATTGATTTCAGAGATTTTGTTTTAATAGGACAATTAGCAGTACATTAGCGGAGAAACCCGAATCAAAAAATTGAATGCTACACTAAAGAGTCATTTAAGATATGTTGGAAATTTCATTGGATTCAATCTCTAGAGGTAATGATTTTTCACGTGGTTTAAGATCGATCTACTGGTTTAATTTCTTTTCTGGATTACTTCTACAAATTCATGGTCTTCTTCTCTAAGACCTACATGTTATTTTCTGAGATTTTTTTACGGGGTTCATGTTACTTTCATTCCATTGTTCAAAAAGACTACTAATCAAATCAAGCAAAGTTCATCTTTGTTATCATCTAACAAAATGTCAATCTAGTGGGATTAAAATGTAGATCTCCATCTCTTTGATATATTTGATATATAGGATTTTCTATTTTTCTTAATCACACCAAGAAAACATCATAGACTTAATACTTACGAAATTCGTGAAAACATCATAGGTTTAATCAGAAACAACGGTTTCAATTTCAATTTTGATTAGGAATTCTGTAGCAAAAGATTAGATATCGTGGATTTTTTTTCACATGGGTCACGGGTAACCCAGATTACCCATATAATTTTAGAATAATCTCATCCGTCTAAACTTCAGGATATAACGATCACCGTCGCCCTGTGAGAGTCTTTGAAACTATACCTTGTCAGCCGATCGCGCCCAATTAGCAGTTCCTATGGAATGGCCAAACACAAAGTTCGTTCATTTTGTTCCCACTATGGGATGAACAAAACCAAGAAAATCGATGTTCAAATGAACAAATCTGTTCATTTGAACATCGAGACACTCCACTAGGCGCGGGTCTGCTGAAATGGCGCGCGCCATGTCAAATAACTCTGGCGACATCCTGGATGACGCACGAGTTTGTAACCAAAACGCGCGTTCTGCCGCAGAGCGGCAGCGTCATCTCCCTAAACGCCAACGTTTGGATCGATGTCGCCAACGGCTCCATCTGAACGGTTCAATGATTTGGTGATCCAAAGGCTACATTTTTTTCATTCTATAAATACTCCTCATTTCAACTCTAAATTCACACATTCTACACATTCTTCTCTCTCAAATCATCTACAAAAATGCCTCCAAGAGTTCGTGCAGTTAGATTCACTCAACAAGAGGATTTAGCTATTTGTAGAGCCTTTGTTTTTCACACAGAAGATGCAGTCATGCGTAATGTAGCCGATTCGACGTTGACTTTCTGGGAGAAAGTTTTCAGAATGTTCGCCGCTGAAACGGGGAACATCCATGGGCGTGCTTCTCATGGATTTCAGAATCGTTTTAGTGTAATTAGTACGAATGTATTGGAGTTCGTCGCCCAAATAATACAGAATCACCGAAATAAGATCAACGGTGAAGCCGAACATGAAGTGTTTCCCAGAACTCTAGGGATGTGGCCAGCATCTTACCGCGGTCTTCCTTTCGACTTCCATGCTTGTTTCAACATTCTTAGGGTGCTCAACAGATACGATCCCTACATCGCCCTAGGAATTCCACCACCCTCCGAGAATTGACGCCTGTGTAGTAGTTGTTTTAATTTAATTATTTCTTGTATTCTCATGTATGATGTGGTTGTTCAATGCAGTATCTTTTTATTTATGAAATTGATGGTGCAATGTCTAATCGAAGTGAAATTTAAATTACTTGATATTGATGGTTTTAGATAATCGTAATAACACATAATAAACAACAAATTAAATAACATAATACCATAGTGAATTGATTTGTCCTACAACTTCAATCAGCCCACTCCACCAGAAAACACCTGGGACATTCCCAAAAATGTCTTCCATATGTGTCTTCTTATGAAGAAAACCGCAAATGCATAAAAGTCCGGCAACCGGGCTTTGAGCATGAACTGATTCTCTGTGGACAATGTTTTTATTCGTGATTTCCATATCCACAATGCTTGCAGTGTAATAACTCCTTCTTCAATTTGGCTTTAAGTTTGAACTTTTTGCACATTGTTGCAATCTTTTCTTCTTCTTCTTTTTTAATCTTCATAGCATCATCTAGCATATGTGGTTCCTATGGACAATTGGGATCTTGACATTGCAAATACCTGAGCTTTTCTGGTTGTGATTCAATCACCATTCTGATGCGTGGACAACCTTCCCGTGGACACTTTGAATACATCCAAGGACATTGCATAAGACTGTGGTTACCCATGAAACATAATGGGAAAACCTCTTTTGCTTCGACACATATTATTTGCTTCGCTTTTCCTTTAGAAAACATGGTGGATGATGTGAGAGATATCGGTTGGTTTGGTTTAGAGTAAAATCTAGTGATGTATTTATAATAGAATATATGCGTTGGTAATTCAAATGGGCGCTTAAAGGAAATTCTCGTGCGACTTCACTAATGTCGCCCGAGACTTTACTACGAACGCCAACGGCTAAATTTCCATTTCAAACGTCTAAATTTCCATTTCCAACGGCAAATTTTTCATTCACAAATCCTATAGATTTTATTCATTGTACGTCCAAAATCACATCTTCTTCTTGTTCTTCTTTTTTCTTATATCCCTCCTCCTCCTTTGCAGAAATGTCTCTTAGAAATCATGGTCCCAAGTTTACCGAAGAAGAGGATATAACTCTATGCAAAACAAATTTCTTTCATAGGGTAATCACTAGTGTTCTTATTTCTCATGAAAGTTCTTTTTGGGAGAACGTGTTTTCAATGTTCGTCTCATTGACTGGAAACCCAGGAAACCGAAATGCTCGTCAATTGTGTGCTCGTTTTCAGCATATTAGGCTTACAATCCATCCATTTCTTGCTTTGGTAATAGAAATTGATTGAGAAAAGTTCAGCGGTGTAACTGAAGATGAAGTGATTCAAACAACTCTTGATAATTGGGAGGAATCTCACGGTAAGCCTTTTCGTTTCGAAGCGTGTTTCAGAATTTTAAAAGATGGTCCATCTCAAGCACATCGTTACTGCACTCGAATGCCGCTGCCGGAATTTACAATGGAAGAAGATGTTGCTCTAGTTCGATGTTGTTTACATCGTATGGCGAGACCAATGAACCATGACAATTTCTGGGAAAGAGTATTTGGACATTTTGTAGTATCGTGGAACGAATCAATAAGAAACAATAAGAGCCTAGAACTAAGAATTGCATTCATCAGCAATGAAGTCAAACATTATACAGAAATATTGTGGATGGTTCATCGTAGCAATTCTGGACTATCCAACGAAGAACTGAAAACCATCACTCTGACCAAGTTTACCGAAGAACGCGGGAGAGAGTTTAGGCATTTTGAATTCTATGAACTTTACAGAGAGAATGTCGCTGGATTTGATGCAGTTTGATGTTTTTGTTGTGGTTTATTGTTATTTGCAAGTTTAATAAATTGTAATAAATTTCACTTTTAATCTGAAGTGGAAATCTATTTTAAAAATATAAACATTTTCATTCATTGATATTACTGCCAATTCTTTTACAAGATATAAACTTAGAAAATAATAAAAACGTCAATGAAAATCAAGTACAAGTTTTGGCCTCATGTTTATCTTCATTTGACGCGGTCTTTGACAGTTTCACCTTTGTTTTTAAATTTTTTGTTGTTAACTTTCAAAACTGGAGCTCTTCTTTGCCTTTTAGTGGAACATTTTCTTGGAGCAACAACTTCTAAAACTTGCACTTCCCTTTTACAATTCTCAATCTTTTTAAAACCCCCACATATCTTAGAAACAACAACTTCAAGTTTTGCATCGCAAAAAAGTGTGATCGCCTTTCCAGCCATTTTAGAAGAGAAAATTCAAGTGAACTTTGGTGTGAGTGAATTGATGATGGTAATTAATAGAGGGAAAAAGTAATGTTCGAAAATTTAAAAACTATCCGTTAGCGTCAGCACCAAAAACTCGGGCAATGGCACTGGTGATTCCACGTCACCCTTCTTGACGCCAGTGTTTACGTGCAGGACGCCAACGTTTTGCCATTGAGCGCCAGCATACGTATCCAGGTCGTGCGCCTATTAGCCTAGCGCCCAGTGTTTTTCCATAGTGGAAAACCCAGTTTGGCCATCCACCTGGCTGAACAGATGTTTATGTTTGGCCATTGCCCGTAGGTATACCCTAATTTGCCAAGGTTCTTTTATAAGACGTTTTTTCTTTTCTTAAAGGCTTTTTTTTTGTTACTTCTAAGATATGTTCTTCTCTCTCGACTTCTCCCTCTGAACCAGAAACTCTCCTCGCCTCTCATATCTTCTATCTTCTTTTCTTTCATTTTGAGGTAAGGGTTCCTCCTATTTCATTTCTAGTCTAACTGCCTTTATGGAATTATTTTTCGGTCGAATTAAGGTTTTAATTTGATTCCAATGATTTACGGTTTCATCTCTTGTTACAAAGTTTGAAACTTTACCAGTGATAAGAGTTAAGTAGAGTCTGATTATTTCCAAAATTTTTATTTTTCCAAATAGAATACGATGAGATCCCGTTGTTACTCTGGATTTGACATGATCAAACCTATATTACCAGGCTATTATATTGCTTTAGTTATTTGATGTTTAGGTTTTGATCCGATCTGCTTAATTTCTTAGTATCCGTTTTATTTTCTCTATCCAATTTCATGGATCTGAAATTGGATTCATGATTATCCCGATTCTGTGATCCTAAACTCTTTATGCATTGGTCTACAGTAGTCCCTCGTAATTCTTTTTGAAGATTCTCTTTTCTAATATTAAATTTTGTTGCTTAATTTTTTTTCTTTCAGAAAAAAGAACGGTAGTGATCCACGGATTTATTTTAGGCAAGTAAAGATGATGATGCTTATTCATGACTTGTCTGACTTATTGTCTAAGTCTCCTCCTCTTACGAGTTGTACTAGTCATCCTATTGTGGGCAATGAGTTATTACTTTGTGAGATACTGACTAGGGTCCCTGTAAAACCACTCATGAGGTTCAAGTGTGTATGCAAACAATGGTACTCCTTGATACATACAGATCGAAGCTTCATCGATTTACACTTCGCACGATCAAAATCATGTAATTTTGCTGGTGGTGATGGTAGTGTCTCCCTTTTTAGGTTTTCGTATCAACTTCGTGTTTTCTCCTCAGTTGAACTATTACTGTCTTAAGGAAGAGTAAAGGCTGTTGAAAGGGAAATATCTATACCAGGATCTTCTCTGGTGCACGTTTTTGGAGCTATCAATGGGTTAATTTCTGTAATAGAAACCAGCACATGTTCTGTTCGTGTGTTCAATCCGAGCACGGGACAGTCAACACCTTGGGTAAAATCCATGATTAAACAACAAAGTGCTATAGATGAAGAAGGTGATTATGCAACTTACAAGGTTACTTATGGTCGTGGACCGTGGCATTACTTTGGGTATGATCCTGCTACTAAAGAACACAAAGTGGTTATTATGTGGATCAAGGAAATATCCAACTGGCGGGGATCTTTACATTCTGAAACTGTATGTGAGGTCATGACTGTTGACAGTAGACATAGCAACAACAATCTATTATGGAGAAGGCTGGATTTATTCCCGCCAACAATTTCACCGTTGGAATTCACTTCATCATCCCTTTACGTAAATGGTTGCATTTATTGGCTGACTCACCCATCTAAAACGAAGGAACCTTTGATTGTCGAATTTAATGTCGGGAGCGAAAAATTTAGAGTAATTTCAGTTCCCAATTACATCATTGAAGAAACTCGTTATCCTTATGCTAGTAAGTTGATACAAATCGGTGGTCGCTTAGCTGTGTTAGCTTTGAAGATAAGGTGGGATGATGAGTGTGTTATATGATGGCGATGATGTTCAACACAAGAAACTGACAGGTATTAGTAATGCAACAACGTCTACAAGCAGCGCAGGCACTGTTAGGGATTTCTATTGGATAGAAGAGACCTTCATGGTACCGCCTTTTAAATGGAAACCGAAAATGTGTAATTCCATTTTAGCTGTTCCGGATACAGATTTGCTCATCATAATGTCCTTAAAAGGGGATGATCCGTCATTCTATTTTTACGACTGGAGGAAGAAGAGATTTAGCAAGGATGTGCAGTTTATTCTGAAGGATCAAAAGTCTCCCTATCGTGAACCTTTACGATTTGGGGCTTTCATTTACAAAGAAAGCCTCCTTCCTGTGCCCACTAGAGAAGTTTAGACCAATAGGAATCTTGGGTTTGGACTTCTTTTTTGCTGTTTTTGTTGCATCTGAAAGTGTGTTGGTACTCTTTGTTCTTTTTTCTTTTGTTATTAGTGAAAAGAGGCAAATTTGATAATGGATGTTTCTGATTTGATTTGTGTTTATGGTAATCTCTTCTCTTTATGATTTATGTTTATTTGTTTTTGTGGTAAATCCTTAATTTTCTTATTTGTTTACCATCTACTAATTTTTATCATCATCCTATATATTTTAATGCCAGTTCTGTATTTACTGATCAATATCTCTTATTTGGCCGGCCGATTGGAAAAATAAAATAAAAATCTCTTATGTGTTTCCTAGGCCTGATCTCTATTTGCTATTATGTGAGTTTTATTTGATAAAATAAAATAAAAATAGATGTACTAAAATTTGGTTGATATATTTATCTCGTCCTCTTATTTTACTGACCTGCAACTGAAAGTTTATTGACAAGCTCCGGTTTTGGAAAATGCAGTTGCGTAATACAATATGAGTTTGATGTTCTAAAAGTTTTTGGTGTTACAGCTTCTGTGCTGAAAATGAGGTTCCGTGTTTTTATACATACGTGGAAGTTCATGACTTCATATTCTAGATGATAAGAAGCTGGGATGTTAACTTGCCGTTAGAGAAGATTTGATTGGCCAATCTGCAAATGATGCTGCTAAGGCTGAGACTGTTCTATTATTTCTGCCTCAAAACATCTATTCTATATCTATCTTACTCGTATGATTTTGATTTTATCATCTCATTCATTGCTGACTTCGTACCCTTTTTCCCTTTTCTAGCTTCCAAGTTGAAGTCTCAGGTCCCATTGGTTAACAGATGTTTACTGATAATTTTCGTCTGGAAAATGTGAAAATACTTGTATTTCATTCGAATGGAAACTTGATATGAGGTACACGACATTGTGACAATGCCTCTGACATGTTGATATAGAGATAACTATGAGTGATCTTCGGATTTCAAAAGATTTTTGTTATAGGGAAAGCTGATTTATTTAGGGGGAAAGCTATTGTTATTAGATATGTACAGGGGGAAATAATAGCTATTGTTATTAGATAACTATGAGATAACTTGTTGCTGCTCTCTGCATTACCCTATTTATTTCTTCCATGTTTGATTGTTCTTAGCATCAAAATGAATAGCTTAAGAGAATTACAACTTTATAGGGCAATTACAGATTTGCTCATCATAATGTCCGAATAAGGGGATGATCCGTCATTCTATTTTTACGACTGGAGGAAGAAGAGATTTAGCAAGGATGTGCAGTTTATTTGGGGCTTTCATTTACAAAGAAAGCCTCCTTCCTGTGCCCACTAGAGAAGTTTAGACCAATAGGAATCTTGGATTTGGACTTCTTTTTTGCTGTTTTTGTTGCATCCGAAATTGTATTGGTACTCTTTGTTCTTTTTTCTTTTGTTATTAGTGAACAGAGGCAAATATAAAAATGGATGTTTCATCTGATTTGATTTGTTTCTTATGGTAATCTCTTTGCTTTTTGATTTATGTTTATTTGTTTTCGTGGTAAATCCTAAATTTTCTTATTTGTTTCCTTCTTATCATCTACTAATTGTTATCATCATCCTGTTTATTTAATGCCTGTTCTTTATTTACTGATCAATATTTGGCCGATTGAGAAAAAAATAAAAGTCTCTTATTTGTTTCCTAGGCCTGATCTCTATTTGCTACTATGTGACTTTTCTTATGTACCAGGTAATCGCTTGGTGATGTCAGACTTCTTCAAATGGTAGTCTTATTCAGTTCTGGACCTTTGGTAAGTGGTCTCCATTACCGTATTTATTTCTTCCATGTTTGATTGTTCTTAGCATCGAAAATGAATAGCTTAAGAGAATTACAACTTTATAGGGCAATTAAGCTTATGAAAAACAATTTGAATGTTAACATTTTAAATTTCTGAACTGAATGCTGTCGTACATTACTATACCATGTGCTTTACATTTTTTCTGAATAGTGGCAAAGTTAACGTTCTGTTTAATGAAGATTTGAAAATATTATCGAGGTTTAATGTTGGACAGTTTGAGCATTGGTTTGTTTTTATAGGTTTATCATAGTCTTTCAGTCGTTCCTTTGCGTTTTTTCTGTACTTAAAGTTGCCTTCTTATGGGCATTCGAGTAACAAGACCATTTTGAGACAGTAGATGTACTCAATTTTAGTTGATGTTGTATTTATAATCGGCCTCTTATTTTACTGACCTGCAACTGAAAGTTTATTGACAAGCTCCGGTTTTGGAAAATGCAGTTGCGTAAGACTATGAATTTGGTGTTCTAAAAGTTTTTGGTGTTACTGCTTCTGTGTTCAAAATGAGGTTCCGTGTTTTTATATATTCGTGGAAGTTCATGACTTGATATTCTAGATGATAAGAAGCTGGGATGTCAACTTGCCGTTAGAGAAGATTTGATTGGCCAATCTGCAAATGATGCTGCAAAGGCTTAGATGGGTCTATTATTTCTGCCTCAAAACATCTATGCTATATCTATGTTACTTATATTATTTTGATTTTATCATCTCTCTCATTGCTGACTTCGTACGCAGAGGAAAAGGTTTTCCCTTTTCTAGCTTCAAAGTTTAAATCTCAGGTCCCATTGGCTAACAAATGTTAACTGATAATTTTCGTCTGGAAAATGTGAAAATATTTGTATTTTATTCTAATGGAAACTTGATATGAGGTACACGACATTGTGACAATGCCTCTGACATGTTGATATAGAGATAACTGCTGAGTGATTTTCGGATTTCAAAAGTCTAGTAGTAATTTTCAAGTTTCTACTCGTTATCATTTCTATGGTTCTTCTTATTACAGTATTGTGTTTTGTATCTTTAATTTTATCATTATATTTTTGTGCCGGCCAGATTATCAACTTACAATTCTTATATTATTACAGTTCATTACAGTCATTGACATTTCCGAGTGATATAAAGTTGAGTTTCTTACATTCTTGTTATTTTACAGCAGGTAAATAACAACTTTCTTTTAGCAATAATGGAAATGGGTGTAGAAAATTTACAAAAAGAGACAACAGCCTGTGATAAGTAGATATATCACAACTAATATGGAGTGACATTTATGTTTCTTTTAGCAACCCCTTTACCTCCAACCTCGTAAACGATTATTCGACGAATGAATAATCTTGCCAAGAGAAATATTATTGTAGGTTCCGATTTGGGCCAAGGTAATGAATGAATAACCTCGTTTAATGCATTAGTGAATTAAAAATATTGAATCCTTAAATGCCCTGTAGAAATATATACGAATAAGCACTAAATTTCGTGTAAATATTATATAACTATAACTTAAAATACATAATCAATAAATTTTACGTAAAATCATATGTAGAAATAAACTTAAAAAGATTTCATCTATGGTTGGCTGTCTTTTTCTTCCATCCAACCCAAAATGCACCGCCTTCTTAATTTTTTCCAATGCTAATGCAATTTCTGAAAAAAAAATTTTGAAGCATTGAAGATATGTATTAAATTAAATTGTTGTTACACACGGGAATTTGAGACCCATAGAGTCTCTTAATATAATTTGAGTAATACAAGGTGGGGTTGCTTGTTCCCAAATTTTAGTTGAGTAATTTGCTGCCTGGCTTCCGTCCGCCGCTTCGTTTGCTAGACCGTCTGTTGCTTGATTTCCTTCTCGATAAGTGTGCTGGATATCACAAAATTGGATTTGGCTCATTCTAAATTTTATTTCAGCGATCATTTCTGAGATATACCATGGGGCTTCAGTTGGGGTCTTCATGAATCTCATAAGATTCTCTGAGTCCGTTTCGAATAACACTTTGATCCACTGTTTTTTTCCATCGCCAATCTGGTTGCTAGGACAGTCGCCCAAGTCTCAGCGGTGATGGCATCTGTTATGCCTAATGGTTGTGCAATAGTCGTTATCGTATTGGCATTTGAATCCCTGCAGATGATTCCTGCTCCCGCCAAACCTGGATGTCCCCTAGCTGCGCCATCAGTATTTATCTTTATCCATTCTGGTTCTGGTCTGATCCAGCCTGCATAAATTGTTATTGGTGTTCTGATGTTGGTTGCAGTAAGCCTGGTTGGTTGTTCTCCTGGAAGTACTGGGGGATTAGAATTTTTTGCCCAAACAAATTCTTGTTGTTGTTGTAAGGCTCTCGTTAGAATGGTTTCAGTTGTGGAGTCTGCTTGTCTAAAAACTAATTCGTTTCTGGTTGTCCACAGGGACCATAGGAGATAGTAGTAAGCCGTGATAGTAGATGGAGTTGCTGGAGATTGAATAATTTGGGATATTGTTGTTTGAGATGTTATGGTGAGTGGGTGGTTATTTGATCTTGGTTGAGTAGTTGTTATTAGGTTGGATAGCCTATACCAAGCGTCTATTGCTGTTTGGCATTGTATAATCATGTGTTGTGTTGTTTCTGGGGCGATGTTACATCTAGGGCATAGATTGGAATTTGATATCTTGATATGGTGAAGCAGAGAGAAGGTTGGAAGGCCTTCGTTGATAGCTTTCCACAAGAAAAGCTGAATTTTTGGTGGACAAGGTAAAGCCCAAAGAAATTTGGTGTGTGGAAGGGGGTTTTGGTGTGATATGATGTCTTGTTGTATGAGACTATTATACCCATATGCGGTTGTATATTTACCATTTTTTGACATTGGCCAGATGATTTTGTCTGGGGTGTTGTCAGAAGGTATATGGATGTTTATTATATGCTGAATTGCTGTCGGTGGAAGTGTGAATAGTTGATCATGATTCCAGTTATGAGTGACCGGGTCGATAATATCTGCCACTGTTTGGATAGGGTAGCATTGTGTAGGATCAAGGTTTTGGAAATGAGGTATCCAATTAGCTTGGATAGGAGTTTCTAGACCATTTCCTATGCGATGAAATATTAACTGTTTGAAATAAGGGACAAGAGTTGTTATTTGCCTCCATTGTGGGCTGGCGGTACTATGCACTCGTATAATACCTTGAAATATAGGTTGATGGTTGAGGTATTTTTCGTTATATAGTTTGGAGCAGATGGAGTGAGGCTTGTCGTGTATATTCCATATTCTTTTCATAAATAAGTCTTTGTTGTGGTGACTACTTTTCCTAATGCCCAGGCCTTCTTGTGCAATTGGTTTGTTTAGTTTGCTCCATCCTAACGGGTGTAGTTTTCTAACAAATGAGTCATGTCCCCAGAAGAAGTTCTGGGTTATTCTATCAATATTTTTGTGGACGTGTGATGGAAAGAATTGTGTTTGAATAAGATGGTTGGAAGTGGGTGTGAGAGAGGTTTTAATAAGCACTAACCTTCCTACAAGTGTAAGACATTTTTTCATCCATCCTTGAACTTTACGAGCTAACCGTTGAAGTAGAGGTTCGAATATCTGACGAGAAGTTCTTCCATGTTTGAAATGTACTCCTAAATATATTGGTGGTGTTGATGTGGTTGTCATTCTAAAGAATCGTTGTAGGGATTATATTTTTTGTGGTTGCAGGTTCGGGTGGTGAATGATTGTGGATTTAGCAGTATTGATATGTTGTCCTGCGGAGGTACTGTAGGAATGAATAATTTTCTGAAGGTGGTGGTTACTATCTTGAGTTGCTTTATGGGTAATGAGGATATCATCAGCATACATCAGATGTAATATTGGTGGAGCTTTTTGTGAAATGCGGATCCCTCCTATCGCCTTTTTTGCTTGTAGGTTTCCCAGATTTGTTGATAAGATTTCCGCACAAATAATGTAAATATAGGACGAAATTGGGTCTCCTTGTCTGGTGCCTCTCGATGGGGTGATGAATCCATGAGGTGTTCCATTGATGTTGATAGAATAGGTGACTGAAGATATACATAACATGATGCAATCTACAAAATGGTTGGGAATCCTAGTTTAGTAAAGGTTTTTTTAATGAATCCCCAATCCAGGATATCATATGCTTTCTCTATATTTAATTTCATAGTGATTTTTGGATATTTGGTGTTTGTAGAGGTTCGAATATGGTGGAATAGATCTCCCGCGATTGCTATGTTATCATGAATTTATCTTTGAGGCACGAAAGCACTTTGGTAAAGACTTATTATAAAAGGTAGGATTGGCCGTATACGATTGACTAATATTTTGGAAATGACTTTGTAAGTAACATTGCAGATGCTAGTAGGTCTGAAATGGGATGGTTTTGTTGGTGAGTCTATTTCGGAATTAGGGTAATGTTTGTATGGTTCATGAGAGGGTGAATGTTCAGAGAATCAAAAAAAACTACGCACCATGGCTACCAGTTGAAATTGAGTCGTTTCCCAAATTTTTTTAAAAAAACTTACTTGTATATCCGTCGGGGCCAGGAGCGCTCTTAGAGTTTATGGAAAATATAGCTTGTTTGATCTCTTCCGTGGTTAACTCCTCCGTAAGATTTTGACATTAGTTTGGAGTCAATCTCGGTTGGATTTCCGCAAATAGTTCTTCATTTATTGTTGTTGATGGGGCTGTGTATTGGTTGGAGAAGTGATCAAGTATGATCTGGATTACCTGATGTTTGTCGGTGACCCAGTTGTTTTGATGATCTTGTAGTTGTTGGATATTATTGCGACTTCGATGGATAGTTGGTTTTGTATGGAAGAACGTCGTATTATTGTCTCCAGAGGTGAGCCATTGTATTCTTGATCTTTGTTTCCAATATGTTGCGTGACATTGTAGAAGGTTTAAGTGTTGGTTTCGAAGTTCTTTCTCTTTTGTTAACCAGTATTCCAGGTCTCTTCCATATCGAGTCGCGCATTGATGCTGAGCCCATTGAATTTGGGTCGTTGACTTTTTAATTAAGCTCGGCAGGTGACCAAATGTCTCTTTATTCCATTCCATAAGCATTTGGCCAGTGGTGATTAATTTTAGCTGTAGATTTAACGCTGGCTCTGGATCTTGTTGTTGACTCCAAGCTGATTCCACTATTTGTTTGAGTTGTGGGTGGCTTAGCCACATGTGTTCGAATTTGTAGTTTTTTTTGTCCTTGCCAATCCATTATTTTGGTATGAAACAAAATAGGTGCGTGATCGGAGGCAATCCTAGGAAGATGAGTGACCGCTGCATGAGGATGCGATGTACGCCAGTGTGGAGTTGCGATTGCTCTATATAGTCTTTCCAGAATTTTGTTTTGACCTTGCTGACTATTTGTCCAAGTGAACGGATCTCCACAGAATCCAAGATCGATGATCCCCATTTGATCCATCAGGTGAGGAATGGTTGAGTTTGACTATATATGACTTGTCTTCCGCCTTTTTTTTTCCGACTGATTCATGATTTCATTAAAGTCACCAATTAACACCCAAGACGTTGAATTGTTGATGTTGGGGAAGATGGAAGGGAAATCTCTCCAGAATTCGACTCGAGCTCTCGGTTGAGGGGGACCATAAATTGTTGTACAAAGCCAAGGTGTCCCTGGTGAAGGCGGAGTGACGAGAGCATGTATGTAACTTTGTGACTTGAGTAGAATCTTAATGTTGTTGTTGTTCCTCCACATAAGGCATAGTCCTCCTCGTCTACCAACTTTCGGGACAGTGGAAAAGTTCTGGTATTGTAGGTTTTGGGAAAGTCCCGACATTTGTCTTTAATTTGATATTGTTTCGGAGAGGAAAAGGATATCAGGTTTGTGTAACGATATGATTCCTTTGAGGTGTTGAGTTTTGGTTGGGTTATTTACTCCTTGGCAGTTCAACGCTAGAATATTCATTGTGGTTGAAAGATTGAACTTGGATTAATTTGTTTGCTAATGCGAGATGAGTGTGAAAGGTTGTGTTGTTTTGATCAGGCTATTGAGTTGAGTCGTTAATGGTAATGAACTGAGTCGGTATGCTCAGGTTTGAGGATCTATTTGAAGGTAATCTGTTTAGGGCGATTAAAGTATATATGAATCCTTATAGATGGTGGTGAATCAGTCGACTCTGGATGTTAATCTTATTACATAACAAAAAACTATCAAGGGAGTATTAGTATTAGTCCAAAAGCACTCCGTTAGAGAGGGAGTGATAAATACAATACTTTAAAAGACATATACACACCCAAAAGCACTCTGTGTTAGCAGAGAGGGCTCGATTTACAATATCGACGATAAAAAAATTAACGGAAGACTTGAATAACAAAAAAGCACTCTGTAAAAACAGAGAGGATAGAAAACCAGATTCTAAGCTATTCTAGGTACTACTGGTAGGTGACTAGATATTACAAGGTAGACAACTGAAAAACCTGCACGGTAGACTGGAACCAAAAAATTCAGTTGCAAGGTTAAGGCGCAAGATTGTAGCTAAGTCACTTAAAACAGAAACAAACAGATCAGAGATTTATAATAAAGGTGGATATTCACCGGCCCCGGGATGTGTCATCACTTAGATAACCAGGGTGTGTTGTTTATAGGATGGATTGGCAGCCTTGTTTGCTGCTTTTCTTTAGTAGATGTTGTAGTTTTTGTTCATGCTGCTGCTGCTATTGTGGATGTTCAGGTCAGATTCGCTATATGTTGCCACATAAATTCCTTTGAATCGTTTTGCAGGTGCATTCTGAGATGTCCATTGCGACAGGTTGTCGTCATGAATTCTTCTGGATATGCTTGGCGAGGATGAGGTCCCAATGCAAGAATAATGTAGATAATTTTGCTGTTCAGGATTAAGTTTCTTAAGGCCCGGTCTCGCAGTCATGCTTGATGAGTTTGACGAAGAATCTGACGAAGAATTTGAAACTACCTCATAGTCAGCTTCAATATCCGATGTGAGGAATCTGTTTGGGCTAGACTGACCTTGCTGATGATGTTGAAGTTGTATCTCTGCCATTGGTTCTTGAATGTGGACTTGCTGCTCAACTTCTGCTTCTTCAGAGTCAGATTCATTGATTCTTTGATTGAATCTTTTAGATTGGTGGGTGTTGTTGTTTCTGAACCATGTATATAAACTATCTGAGTCTGTTCCCTCAGAGGTAGAGGACATGAAAGATTTAAAACCGTCTTAATGATATCCTGCATATGTTTGTTCTCCTCTAGATAAGGAGATAACAGACTGATCTTGGCTTGATGATGCAGGTGATGGGTGAACTGGTGAATGGTGCACTTCAAGGCTCCAGTCACTCCAATCAGTATCGGGATCGTCAACATCTACATTTAATCTCTCCTCTTCAGAATAGTTGTCCACAAGGATAGGAACAAGGTCATTCAGTCTCTCAAATTGTGCAAGTTGCAGAGGTGCTGGTGATTGCATTCTTCGGTGTGTAAGGAGATAAATATCTATGCAATTTTCAGTTATATGGCCTAATATTTTGCAGTAGTTGCACAGCAGTCTAGGAAGCTCAAGGAATTGGACTGCTACCAAATTGCCACAATTAATGCGATTAGGGGCTCAGGTACCAAAAACTAAAGGTTGATAGAGATTGATTTTCAATTTAACATACATGATGTTGAAACCAGAGGGAGATTGAAATGGATAACCATAAGTGATAAGCTCTCCTAAAACTGAAGTGATATTTTTTAAGTTGGATATATTGAGTTTGCTCATGATAAAGATTGTGCAGGATGATTTCGAAATTTTCACTATTTAAGGAGAAGGTTTCAGGGTTTAGGTAAGGTTTCCAAGGATGCAACATGAAGATATCACCAAAAATAATTCTAGTTCCCTGCTCAAGAACTCTTAACATTCCAAGACGATTTTCAAACTTGATAAGGTAATAAAATTGACTAAATTTGCTAATAGAAAAACCTCCTTCAATACACCGTCTATAACTCAAGGCACATCTAACATCAAAAGATTTTTTACTTAACCTGGTGAGAAAACCACCAACAAGCTTATGCCTCCACTCTTCACCTGAGCTAATAAGAGACCTAAACTGGCTAGCTCTATGCCAACGATACATGATAACACTAAACAAGAAACAAAGGAATACAGACAACGACAAGCAAAAAATAGCACACAAGAGACTAAGAGCAGGGGAACTAGGATTAATGGTTTGAGAAAGCAAACTCTTGAGAAAATGGGGTCTAATTTATAGCAACAATCACACAAAATAAGGCAAGGCATAATGATTACAATCCAGAAAAGGCGAGAACTAAGTTTCGTGTTTGAACAACTAATGAAATTATCAAGGCTTACTTAAAAAGGGGGAATGAAAAAGGTTACAGCAGCATGTATGTTTTGATTAGTTCATGGATCCGGCGATTTAATACTATGGTGCCATCTAGAGAGATGAGGTTGCAATTCCTAATAAACAAATTTTTTGGGACAATTTTAGTGGATTGATGATATCAGAGAGAGTATGCAACAGTATACCTTGGAATTGGTATGATAAATCCGGTGGAACAAGACGAATAGAAGAAGAAACATCTTGAATCAGAATCAATTTCAAAGCTTAAGTAAAATACCTTGAGAGAGACAGTGTTCAATCTTTAATTGATTTCTTGACTGGGATGTAAGAATCCGATTGAAGCGATCCTGGTCTTCAGGGTTGAAAGAGAGCTCGAGGTGGGACATACAAGACATCAATCAGGCAGCAACATCAACAATTTTCCAGTTTAAAATCTATAATTTAACCATCCATACAATAAAACCATACTCTGGTAAGTTGGTGATAACAACATCCGATCTGGGGCCGGAGGAACAAAAGCTTAGGTTATGATTGGAGAAGAATTCATGGCGAATTTTGGTATTGGAAGCTAGGGTTTGCAGGAGAAACCCCCAAAATATCGGGTTTCTTCCGTGCCCACCAAAATATTCTTTGTTTCTCTCTCTCTCTATCTAATTTCTGGAATATTTTGCTCGTGTTATAACAAGTAATTTCTTAAAGAAGTGCAATATGGGGATATGAAAACTAATTGGGACATATAAATTACTTCCCCAACTAATAGTGTTTGCTAAGGGGTGTTTTTTTGGGGGTAAAAATACTAAAGCACCCTTCCCTCAGAATAAAAACTAATAACCTAAAATCGAACAACAAAATCATATCCCCCATTTCCATCTTCACTGCCGGCATTCTCGTTAGGGTTAGGGATTTGAAATCTAAATATTCTCCACTTTGAAAACAATTTTATTTATTTTACATTCGGAAGTGATGAAGACCATGCCGAAAGTGATGAAACAATGCCGGAAGTGATGAAGACCATGCAGGAAGTGATGGTATATACCATGCCGGTAGTGATGAAGACCGTGTCGGAAATAAATTTTTTTCACATCGCCGGAAGTGATGGAGACCACACCGAAAAATGGTGCCGTCATGCTTGGTAACTAACATTCAATGCGTAACTCAATGTCGGCATGCTCGATAAAAATCTATCAATGCCAGTACCAAAGTGAAAAAGATTCAATTTTCTGGATGCTTTACATCATGTGCCGGCAAACAAATTTAAACAACATAGTATGCCGTTAGAAGATGCTCGAGAATTAACTGACTGTGCCGGCAGTGGACTGATTAAAACCAGAAAAATTTCAACAAATAAAAATTTCCCAAACCCCCCGGATAGCGGAAAATATTTATGAAAATCTCTAACAAATGCCGGCATGGATGGACGACCGATAACAACGCCGGCACACTGTGTTGGTTAAGTATTCCATGGTACATGAAAATATGGTGCGCCGACATTGATATAACTATGAATACCATGCCGGAACAAGATGTTTTGCAGGTGCATCCATGGTGAATCCAAAGTTACATCTGGAGAAGATTCAACATAAATTTTGAAGACTCGGAGACATCTCTTTGGTCACTATGGTCACTCATCTCAACCAGAAATTTTGAACCAAGTCCGCGAACTTGGGTTGGTTATATCTAAAGACGATTGTTCGTGAACTTATATTTATATAAACTAAGGAACGCAAATTGCAAACCGTGGCTATAAAGTTCATGAACTGATTCGAGTGAATCAAATCGTTTTTGCTTCGACTGTGTCTTGTGTAATTACATAAGATTTCCTTACAATTGAACAACTCTCTAGCTAGTTCATTTGAGTCATTTGAACTAGTTATGGTAAAGAAGAATATGGTTGATATGAAAGTACTCATATGGTTAACCATTTGGTTAACTATTGTTGAACCAAAAAATGTACATATTTGGGTACGGTTTCATAATCATCTTACATTATGAAACCAATGTAAGATGATTATTAGTTGGATTACATAAGGTAGATAAGTTACCATTTAGAAAATGTATCCAGTTATCATTCCAAATGTTGATGCTCTGACTTTAACCTATTTCTCATACGTATACTGAATTTATGAGTTAGTTCCAAACCTTGACTAATACATTTCCAATTCCAAGAGAAATTGGCGGGAGGCTTTGCTTTAAGAGGATATTTAGATCTAAAGTATTTAGACCCATAGTTTTTGCCCATTAGGCGTCTGGTTCCTTAATTAATCTCCAAGCTACTTCGCTTCTAAGTTGAATTTATGTACATCCCTAAAACCTAAACCATCTTTCTGAATTGGTTTTCAAATATTCGGCCAAGCTTTTCGGTAAATACCTATAGATACAGGGTTTTTTCCTGCCAGAAGTCTCTTTGTATTGCATTGATTTTTTTGTTATTTGCTCTGGGAGAACAAAGCACCCCATTTGAAAGGTTGGTATACTGAACAGAACAACTCTGTTTTAGATTGATCTACTAGGTTGAGAGAGAACAATACCTTTCCAGACTTTTTAGCTTCCATTCTTTCAAGGATGGGTCAATTTTCTTTTCTTTTTTTTAATCTTGGATCTATCCATGAAAACAGGAGCTCTTAGATATAGGTCTTTAAGGTTAGTATGTTTATTTTTAGCAATTCAGAGATCGTTCTCTAATGTTTGGGTTGCACTTTATTACTAAATAATAAATTGGCATAGTCTTACTAAAGATTCTATTATTTTTAATAAATTCACACGTTCCACTAAATCAACTTTCACAAAAAGCAAACAATCATATGTGAAGAAAAGGTGCGAGATAGGATCACTTTTAGGAGCTATGTTAACACCACGTAAAAGTTTTTTGTCTTCTTGAGAGAGAAAAAGTCTTCAATTTTTTTTCATACATATTATAAATAAGTAAGGGGAAAGAGGATCGCCTTGGCGCAACCCTGTGGAAGATTTAAAAACTTCCCACGGTGATCCATTTAAAAGAACTGAAATAGAGGTTGTAGAAATGTATTGCTCTATAAGAAAACATACATCCTCATTAAAACCAAAATACTTCAAAGAATAAAGAAAAAAAATCCAATTTACTCTATCGAAAGATTTAGACATATCAATTTTATCCCTAGACCTCCTGTTCTCACTTTTTTCTTCTTAAAAGAGTAAATGATCTTATGGGACACTATAATATTATCATAATTCTGTCTAGAGGTTAGGAGACAAAAACAGACTGATAAAGAGAGATTTTTTTTTCCAGAAATGGTTTGATTCTGTTAGCTAAATTTTTTTCTATCACCTTATAAACAGTGTTACAAAGTACTTTTGATCTAAATTAACTAGAATTTTTTTGTTGTTTTATTTTAGGAATCACGAAACGATGTGTTTTATTTAAATCAGGGTGCATTAGCTTATTAGAAAAGAAGTTCTTAACAATTAGTATAACTAGAGCCAACTATTTTCCAATTATGTAAGAAGAACATAACTGGGAATCATCAGGGCATGTGGATTTATTAGGCTTCATGATTTAATAATTAAGAGAATTTCATCTTTACTTGGAGGTACTAGGATTCTAGAGTTACCTAGGGAATAGATAATGAGAGCAATATCATTAATGAGATCACTGGAGGGAGATTCTTCCATATTCTCGGTAAAAAGAGATTTTAAATAATTAGTTAATATATTACTAATTTCTGATATGTTTCTAGTTCCTATATTATGACCATTTAACATGCTTTCTATATCATCTTATTTACGTTTTCTAAGTGTAATCGCGTAGAAGTATTTAGTGTTTGTTTCCCCTAATTCAATTATATTATCTCTATATTATTGCTTAGTTATCGATTCTTTAGTATCATATAGATACTCCAGTTCCATAAGTTTCTCATTCAGTCTTTTTTGTTAGCATATAATCCAATATTAGTACCCACGGGTCAATGATTGGATTAACTTCTTCTTTGGTGCCATTAATTTTTTTCTTCTTTCCTACTAAGATGCAATCCTTTGTTCTTGGTTATATAACCTAACTATATCCAAGAAAAAATCCTTTCCAAATTGGTTGCACCATGTTGCGACAGAACCGCTCAGTCAGATGTTGTGGGCTCATTTCTTAGTTAAAAGATGTGTGCTCATTTCTTAATCAGAAATTGTTAAAGAGAAAATAAAAATAAAAATAAAAATCATAGGTACCCAGATTTGAAATGAATAATAATAATGATATATGTGTTATCTTTTGACTTTCTTTCTTTCTATGGAGAAGAAAGAATTTGTCTCGAATTTCCTTACAAATCCGTTGCAAGTCCAAGTAAATTTTTTAGGACTTGTGTTTATGGAATGTGAGAGCGAAAAGAAAATTTTAAATGTTAAAATATTTATATTACGATTTGATTATTATAATCTTTAAATTTATTTAGGTTTAGATTTACTTTCTATGAATTTATTTGGAAATCGACTATTTTGGTAAGTTGAAAAATTATAAGAAGTTGAACAAGAATTTTGATTACGTTGCTAGATTCACTATTGATTCAATTCATGTTGTTTGTAAGTAAAAAACGGGTTAGGGAGTTGTTAATTTGTTCTTGAAAATTTTCATTGTGGATAAGTATTATGTTGCCAAGATAAGAATCATCGGGTTACGGGTAATGAGTTATTACCTAACTTAATTACCTCCTCTCACGGGTTGTAATAGTCATCTTGTTATGGGCAATGAGTATTACTTTTTGAAATATTGACTAAGGTCCCTGTAAAACCACTCATGAGTTTCAAGTGTGTATGAAAACAATGTGACTCCTTAATACATACATATCAAAGCTTCACTGGTTAACACCTCACCCGATCAAAAACATGTAATTTTGGCGTCTGTGAGGGTGGTGTCTCCTTTTCGGAGATGGACTCAACTTCGTGTTTTCTCCTCCTGTTACTATCTGAAGGGAGAGTAACAACTTTTCAAAGTATATATCTATACCAGGACTCTCTATTGTGTACGTTTTTTGAGCCGTCAATGGTTAATTTTATTAATGAAACCTAACACATGTTTTGTTCGTGTGTTTAATCCGAGAACGGGACAGTCAACACCTTCGATAAATCCGTGATTAAACAATAACATGAAAATTCACATGAGGAAATATAAGGTATAAATGAATATGGTGATTATGTGATTCAGAAGATTGAATATTGTCGTGGACCGTGGAATTACTTTGAGTATGATCCTGCTGATAAGGAACACAAAGTGGTTATTACCTGGATCAAGCAAACATCCAACTGGCGCCAGATTGTACCTCTTGAAACTGTACGGGATGTCATGACAATTGGCGGCAAAAAATGCAACAACAATCTATTATGAACAAGGCTTGATGGCAAGATCTTACTCCCACCAACCTCTTTAAACTATTTTTATACCAACAAACCAATTCGTACGTACTTTGCATATACTATTTTAAAATACATGTACGAAAAAGAGTGTCTACTACCACGAACTATAGTATTATTAAAGATCCTTGATTCTTGATGTATTTTTTTATACTTTTTAGGGGTTCTAGGTAGGGCTGCACAAAACCGAACCAGAATCGAAAATCGAAACCGAAGATTTTAAACCGAACCGAACCGAAACCATATTGCTATGGTTTATTAATGGTTGTCAGTTTCAGATAACCAAAAGTATTGGTTTCGGTTTAGGTTTTATCTCAAAACCGAACCAAAAACCAATTGGTTAACCGACTAATAGTGACCATAGCAGAATGAATCTTTTCACACTGATGAATTGTAGTTAATGAATGGTTAGGACTCTTAGGAGGATTATTCGAGTTAAAGCCTTTTGCTGTCATTTTAGTTGCTCGTCATTTATTCCTCTGATATGTTGTCAGTAAACTTTTCTGCCGCTTGTAGTATTGGGTGTACTGTTTGTGTAAACTATAAAGCACTGGCACATTATTGTTTATAAATCATTCGGTTAACCAAAAACCGTATGGCTTTTAACAAAACCGAGTAGAAACCGAAACCAATGAAACCGAATATGCTATATGGTTTCATTGGTTTTCATTATTAGAAAACCGAGTACTTTGGTTTCGGTTTAGGTTTTGCCAAAAACCGATAAAAACCGAACCATGTGCAGCCCTAGTTCTAGGTGTTTCTACTATATGAGATAAGTTGAAAGACTGCTAGAAAGTTCCATGTAAACGACGAGACCGTCACTAAAAGTTATACAAGAAACTAGAAATTAAACCCCACTTTTGAAGAGTGGAAACATCCTTGACTTAAAGTTATTATATTTAACTAAGAAAAACAATTTTGAGGCCAAAAATAGAAAGATAAATTTAAGCTTCAAAATATTGTCATCGGGAGAGTTTTTTTTTCTTTTTTTAACATATTTGAATAACTATATAAAAGATATTTAGTTTGATTATAAATGTTATGTTGTTAAAAATTAGTCATTTTTATTGCACGAATAAACCCATTTATATTTTTTTATCTAAATTAAAGACAACTATTACAAAACCATAAAAACATAAAATATTAGTGTGAATCGATCAATTTGATCATAGATAAGCAAAACGAAACGAAGATTTCTTCTTTTATCTTTAGTTAAAGTGCAATCATCTTGAAAAGTTCGAGTATATAATGAAAATACAATAGTTATCTTGTTTTTATTATATTTAGTTGTTTTTTGTGCATTTCAAATTTGTATGCATCATGTAGAAATGAGCTCTAACTCAATATGTGAAAATACATTCATAAATAAACTCATGTTTTTATGTTCTTGTTCCCTATCTTTTAAGTTTAGTTCATCTTTGTTGTATGGGTGATTGTTGATCAAACATTAAACAAAAAAGAATATCCACGGAGATCAATGAGCTATGTTTGTAGAGATGTTATTCATATGTTTTTCTAAATTAATTTTTCTCGTGATGACCGATAATTGTGAGGTCGTCATTTTTTTTTGTATTGTTATTTTCGATGTTAAATTTTATTATCCATTTCTCACTGAAAGAACATGGATAAAATGTTTTTATCTGTCAACAATTGTATGGAAAAAAAATGAAGGAAATACATAGATCAAGAAGCTTATATATGATTTCTTCGTTATAATTAGGACTCTAACAGTCACACTGTTGACTAAAACTATACAATTGTAGATGAGTTGGAAATGAACTGAAAATGCTGAACACATGTAAAGCCAAGATTCAGCATATAGTAATATCTACTTGTCCTAACATTCCCCTAAAATTGAGCGTCAGAATATTGAAAAAGTTTGCTTTGAAGAGCAATGAACATTGACTTGGAAAACCCTGCAACTTGAGTTACAGAGGAAGAATGAACTACACTTTATAAACCCAGTAATTAGTAATGCCCAATCGAAGAAATCCTTTATTCTTAGTTATATAACCTAAGTATATCCAAGAAAAGATCCTCTTGAAAGTTCTAAAAACCAAAAATTTACTATTCCACGTGGCACAAAATTAAAGAAGGAGTAACTTAATATACTACTATGACGTACACTACATCTCTTCTTAAGCTTCTAAATTACTAGGATATCTCTGTCCACGCTTGACACACGACTAAAGGAGGAAGTAACTTAGTATGCGACAACAGAGTACATAACAACAATAAGATTGCTTGATTATTAAACAATACACACTATAGTATAGGCACGTCCGTGTGTATGTGTTTGTCGGAGGTGGATGAGCAGCCTGCACAACATCAAATATGAATGTGCGTGCTCTTCAACCACGTGGGCTCGGAATACTTGGCACACTCTGGCGGGAGTAGGTGAACGACTAATGAAAGTATCATATTGGCAAATGAACATATGGAATAAAGGAAAATAAAGATGTCCCAGACACATAGGGATGTATAAATACCCAACTTTATCTCAAGAGAACGTGGAATTTTGGGTTGGTTAGAATGAAGGAGGAGACTCTCTCTACTCTATCTCTATGATTTATAAAAACTTCATTCTTATTCATCAACGGAGTTCCTCCATTCCTTTGTAACAAGATCAACAATAAACTTAATATCTTTACCCATGCACATAGGTTAAAATTAACCGAACCACGTAATCTTTGGTGTGATTCATTAATTTAGTTGCACTTAGTATTATTTACTTACACTATACTGTCTGTTTTACTAAGCTATTTGTTCAACAAAGATATCCACATATTTAGCTTATCTGCTTACTGGCTTTTGTATTACCAACATACCTTTGTTTCCCCAACATATGCTCTTATGAAATATCTTTAGTTACTTAGTATATGATCTTTCCTGCAAATTTCATTTCAAATGTATCTTTATTTGTTTGCAGCAACTCAACTGTGATATTTTCGCTAACTTAGTATTTGATCCATTGAGTTGATCTCATCACGTAAGTTGCCAGAAAATTAGTAACCACAAAATGCTTGCTCCAAGTTGGGATAGAACCCGCGATTCCATAGTTGTGGTCTCATTTCTCGGTCAAAAGTTGTAGTCTCATTTCTCGGTCAGAAGTTGTGTGGGCTCGTTTCTCCGTCAGAAGTTGTGTTAAGGGGTACCATTTTCTTTCGCTATGTTATTTCATTTTAGACTTTGTTTAATTATGAGTCTTATGACCAAGAATCGCCCCTTAGCAAGAAAGAGGAAAAGAAATCTATGGTACCCTGATTTGAAACGAATAATAATGGTGGTGTCTGTCTTATTCTCCGACTATTTTTCTTTCCGCGGAGAAGAAAGGACTTGTCTCGAATCTCCTTACAACTCCGTCGTCCGTCAGTCCAGGTAAAACTTTCAGGACTTGTGTTTATGGATTGTGAGAGTGTAAATCAAATTTTAAATGTTAGAGTAGTTGTATTACGATTTGATTATTATAATCTTCAAGTATAGGTTTAGATTTACTTTCTGTGAATTTATGTGGAAATCAAATAATCTGAGAAATCAGAAGACGTTGAATATAAATTTTGATTACTTTACTGGATTCACTGCTGATTCAATTTGCGTTGCTTGAAGATAAGAAACAGGTTAGGGAATTATTTGATTTTGTGCGTTGTGTACAAGTATCCTGTTGCCATGATAAGAATCATCTTCTGCCACAATGAAGATTGGAAGGGAGATATTATCACAGACATAGGATGTGTAGGGAGACCTGTAGACATGAAATGCTTGCGGTTGTGACTTGACTTTTTTCGTGGTTATATATATATATTTTTTTGGTTATCTATTCTGTACTATTGAATCTCATTTCTCGGATTGGGCTGGAATGCAAATTAGTGTTTTTTTTTTTGTTGAAATAAAACTCTTGATTCCGTTTCTGATCAGAATTGTTCTTAATTTTGTGTGATTAGTATATATCACCAATCATGATTGAATTTATGACCTTGGAGTCTGTATGACCTTTCCCAGTGAGACGTGGACAAATTCATTTACAGAGTAATGGTGTGAATAAGAGCGCATCTTGCAAATACTAGAATTGGATTTAGTTTTGATGAATTTTAGGGTTCAATTAATTTTATTGTTTTCTCTACCAGCAATGTATGGCATTTTCAAATCTTAAATCATTTGTATTGATCGAAGACTCCGAAGTTATTGTCCATCATTGGTAATGTAATTAATCACTAACTTTGCTCTAATTTTCTTTTTAGGGATCCAGTATTTGACTTAAAAGTCAAAAGATATGGCTAACCAGGGGGCGAAGAAGCGGAAAGAAGAAAACAATAAGCACATGGCCAAGCTTCTTCGTGTTATCATCATCTGCAATGTAATTAGTCTCTAACTTTTCTCTTTCGCTCATGTCTGTTTTTTAGTTCTCAGCTATTTTCAGTAGTTTTTAAATCTGAACTTCAGTATTATATCTGTTTCAGTAAAGTTTATTCCTTGTCCAATTTGACACAAACATGATTAGTTACAAATAATGTTCTAAATACTCTTGGGTTGATATGTGCATTAACCTCTGGAACTGAAATTTTAACCGTAAAACGTTCATTGATAAGTTAGCAGTGAGTTGATCTGCTAGGATAAACTGTTTTTAGCTTGATTTTGTGAGGAAAGAGTGACATAGTCAAGTATAGACTTGTTCCGCTTTAGCAGTTATTATACTAAAGTTCTACATTTGTTTCATGCTGATAGGGTTTGGAAAATTTATAGTTATGCTTGCGGAATTAACATTTGCCGGGTTTCTGTCCTTGTTAGTTTTAGCTGTTATTATGGTGCGGTTTGGAAAAAGTTGTAGTGATGCTTGGGGAATGAACACTTTAGATGGCGCTGATCCACTTGCACATTAGAACATCTTCCATTGCTTGGATAAAATTTTCCTTAGATGAGGGATTCTCTATCAAATCTCTAGAGGGGTGCGTTCTGTTTTAAATCTCTAGAGGGGGGCGTTCTGTATTAAATCTCTACAGGGGGCCTGTAAAGCTGTCTGGAAGAGGAGTAGTGTTTTGAGCTAGCATAGTGTTTCTAGTCCAACCCACCTTACTGAACTAAGGTAGTACCTTTCTTATAAAAAAACAGGCCAAAAAGTGAGATAAGCAAAAAGAAAAGGTTCACCAGGTTCACCATACCAATTCTTGTTTACATCTGAATAATACAAAACATTACTCTAGTAGATATGGTCGAAGATTTTCCAACAAAGAGTATAGAAACATTCTCGTATATGATTTAGAATCATCAACCAATTCTTGAGTATTGTGCATGAAGGTCCCATCTTGATGTTTGACTAGGGGGAACCTTATTTATTTTATAAGTGAAGGAAAAAACATGTTCATCGCATTTAAGATGCTGATGAACTATTCAAATCTTATTGGTGGAGAATAATAATACGTGTGTTGTATTATCTTCTTTTTATGATGAGCAGTTAAATCTTGTTGCACTTTGTTATCCTAGTCGACCTAATTTTTTTCATCACACTTTCATTTGATTTAGTAATGATATTTGTACCGAAGTTGGAGACTGACAGTTGGAACAACTAGTCAATTGTTATCTGTTATCTATCTTGCATCACTATACATGTATATATGTTTGTCTCTGTGTGTGCGTGCCTGCGCGCGTGCAAGCATGTTTTTCGCCTGTAGTTTGGTAAAAGTGGTGGTGACCATGGATAAGTAGTTCAGCTGCTATTGGATTTTCGTTTTCGTTGTTTGACTTGGTCATCTTTGGGTAGGATGTGGAACCAAAAGATGCTTGTTAGTAGGACTGCAGTCTTGTTAAATGTTTTAGGCAGGGACATCTCAACTGTTCATCTTGAGATTCTTGACTTTATATGTTAGTCTGAGTATCGTAATGAAGTGAGCGTTATATTTGAAGTTAATGTTAATAGATAAATCTGAGTTGTTAAACCATGGTCTTGATTCCTGGGCCATCAACATGATTAAAGAAGTGGATATTCTTTCCTTGAGGCCTACTTGGCACTGTTCCAGTTAAAACCGGGTATAATCCTCCAATTATTGATGTGAATGATATGAGTAAAACAAATTCATTGAATCTTCAACATTTAAATTCTTTCAGAAGGTCATTAAGTAGAGATCAAATTGTTAATTTTGTGAAGTTCCAAACTCTTAATGTGCAGGTTATTTATGTCATAGTAAGATTGCTCATCTTTCATTCTTCAGTATCCTGGAAACATTTCGTTGGCCTCCTTGTGACATCAGCGGCTTATGCCCTTTCGTACAAGCAACTTGCCCAAATGGCAGAACCATCTTATGATGATGATGGAGAGCTACTAGATGGGGGTTATGATATGAGCACTGGTGGAATTTGCAGGTATACCTTCCCTGGTTTCTTGGCTTTTGTTATTCTCAAATGTTCTACTGCATGATCATGTAACCTTGTCTGTTTCTCTCTATTTGCCTTTTTCACATAACAATGAAAAAAATCCTGAAAATATTAAGTACGAGGAATGCAAAGTATAATTTATGATCTGTACTGAATTTTGGGAAGAGGCATTGGCAAAAAATTAAAGTGGAAATTTGAATTTGTATCATATGATTAGCAGACCCATTTATAGGGACTTTATTGTGGTTGCAACATACATGTTTCTAGCATTGTCTTTACATTAGGGGACTTCTTCCTTTTCTCTCTCCAGCTACATGAAGCAACATAAATTTCTTGAGTTTTTCTCAGTGCTAAACAGGAAAATGGGTTTTTCAGACTTTCTAAAGGGTTTTGACTATTTTTTGAAGCTGTGGTCCTTTGAAATGGGTAGCAAACTCACCGATATTTGGAATAATTTGCTAATTTCTTGCCTCTTCATATATGAAAAACACCTCAATGCATGACTTCCCGAATGATGTTATCATATCTTTTAGAAAGTTTACTGAGTTTTTTTGCTCATAATTCAAGTTTTGGTCGAGTATGGATATGAATACATGAGTTGTACATTGCTCCAACCTAATAGTAACATCTAGATGTACATGACCAATATTGATGTGTTGTTGCAGTTATCTACATGACGTCATCTATATAACAAGCTTCGTGCAAGTAATGTCAATCCTCTCCGGCAAATTTTGGTACACATACCTGGTGGTAAGATATAAGCACTTCACTTTTTCTAATATAGGAGTTAGGACACTCAACATGGAGTACACTACTAGGCATGATGCACAATTTGAGTACTGTTACAGATGTTTCATTAGTGTCAAGAAGGGATCTTGGCATTTTCAATGAAGCACTCATTGTCACCGTGTCGCCATGAGACCTCACCGCTGTGTGCCTTGGGAATTCCAGGTTCCTCAAGCTTGAGAAACATTAGTTATGGAGGACCAAATGGAATTTGTTTCCAAGTTTGAGAGAACGACTTGGACAATTATTTCTTGGTGGTATTACCTGGTTTTTAAAGCTTGTGATCACGATTTACTCTCTCAGAGGGTTTTGTGTCACTTGAAGCTCTGTTGGGAGTCAAAACTCAGAACCAAGCCAGCATACCCTACAACACATAGGTAGTAATTAATTGGCATTTTCCTTTCTGGCTTTCTGTTTTTGCCAGATTCCAGCCTTTGCTGCATACAAACTTTCTGGTCTTGCAAAAGGATTTCTATCTCATGATTCAGAGGTAAGTTTTTATTAAATCGTCTATTACCATGTGTTTATAGTATGCCTAGTTTCATTACAATGGTTTTGTGGCATTTTTATATGTACAGGGAGTCCTGGAAGATGAGAAAACTAGGAAGAAAAGGGAAAAGCTGGAGAAAAAAGCTTCAAGACCCAAATTCGTCAAGACAAGGAGTAAGTAGGTTTCCCTTTGGGTAGCCTCCGGGTTAACTAGTCAAGTAATAGAATACAGTTTAGTTCAAAAGTTGCCAAGGCTCTCTGAAAATATGTACGGATTATCTTGAATATTAAAGAGGCAATTTTACCATTTATTTTGATTATCCATTGCCAATTTCATGAATTCACTTTAGCATTCGTTCTCCAAACTTTGTTTCTGTAGAGTCAGATACCAAGTTAGAAGGTTTGATTGAACAGCTGTAAAGACAGTAGTTACCCGTGTGTAATTTTTGGTTTTTACTGCTCAAATTCATTGAAGAGAAGCTCAATCTTCATATCATTGAAGAGAAGCTCAATCTTCATAGGTTGCATTGTTGCTAATGCAGCGAACTTAATTGATGGTTGGTGGGGACTAGAGCTGTGCAAGATCATGGCATCTGTCTACCTTTCGGTCACCATTTGTTTGTTTATAGCAGCTCTGCTTCCCTTCAAGGACTGCGTTAGAAAATGATCTACTGAATTTAAATCCCAACAACAAAATCAATTTCAAGATTATCTAGGAAAGAGTGAGAAGATAGGGGATAGCTTGGTTCGCTAAAGAGTGACCTTATTTTGGCATGGTCCCCGAAATTCCACTCAGATTTATACTGTGCGAATAAAGTGAACGCAAACTACAAAAGGCCAGAAGTCCCTTTTTATTTACACCAAAGAAGCGCACTACAAATGGCCGAGGAAAGGAGGAGCAAAACTAAAAAAAACAGTTCCGAGTGAAAAACGTTTTAGAAGAAGTTAAGAAAAACCGTTATAACACTGTCACAAACATTACCATAACTGTGCAGTTATATCTGTTCTTCTGCCAAAAAAACTCTTTTTCCGGTAAAATGTTCTTTTTACACAATCTATCAAAACTTACCGTTTTTTTACCTCCCAAAGCGACAGACCTAAAACTGGTATGCCTAGATAACCCAATTCAGGCAACCTTTAAACTTCTGAAAAACAACTATCCCGATTCAGAATCGGGAAATCAGACATAACTGACCCACCCACCCGCACCTTGTTTCTTTCTTTGATTCCGCAAATTCAGATCCGACCGATCCATTGATTATTAACAGCTACAAACTGAAACCATTATTATTATTATTATTATTATTATTATTTCACTCTCTTCTCATTCTCTCTCTATTTTTTTCTTCTGAAGAAGATCTCTTTTAAAAAAACAAACAGTTATTACACTGCAACGAACTTCCTTCCGGTATGTATATATTTGTTTTTGCACATCAATCATTATTAGATCTCAGTAATTAATTCAAGTGGCGTATATGAATTTATATCAAAATTAGTGTTTGTGTTCTTTGATTTCGCATCAAATTTTTTATTGGATCTGATCTTAAATTAATCGATCTCATTCATTACCTGTTTGAGTTACATTCACCAATTTGCTCTGGATCTCTCTCTGTTGTCTACATTTTCAGGTTTTTCTGGAGGATGCCTGTGGCTGGAACCTTGATTGCAACTAAAAGTCTCAAACATTGTATGTGTTGTACACATTGAGGAGTGTCTTACTTTGAATCATAGGCTCATCGGAACCGTACTAGTTGTAATTCACGGTGATCTTCTTCTGATTGGTGTTAGTATTGTTGTTATTGATCGAATTTGTGATTGTAAAGGTGGAATTTAGTTCAGATCTTCTTCATGTTGGACACTTCATTTTTGAGCTGTATGATATTATCAAGGCTGAAGGAATAGGTTTTTTTTTTTTTTGAACTCGGAGAGTAGGTTGTTGGTTCAATAATTTGGACATGAGAAGCTCTTCGTCGAATCAACACATTGTCAATTTTGGCCGTAGTAGACAGACGCCGCCGCTTAGTTTGTTATTATTGTGTTTTGTTTGTGTGGTAGTGATAATTGTAGTCTTGGGATCTACTTCTTCGAAAAGTTTAGAGGGTTTGGATACGTCCGCGATACCGGATTATTATAACAACTACAGAAGGTTAAAAGAACAAGCAGTGAGTGATTTCTTGGAGATAAGATCGCTTTCGTTAGGGATAACTAATACAAGAGAGTTTGAGTTATGTGGTAAGGATAGAGAGAATCATGTTCCTTGTTATAATGTATCGGCAAATTTGTTAGCTGGGTTTCATGATGGGGAAGAATTCGATCGGCATTGTGAGGTTTCATCCGTGGGGCAACGTTGTTTGGTGCGGCCTCCAAAGGACTATAAGATACCACTGAGATGGCCAGCTGGGAAGGATATTATATGGAGTGGCAATGTCAAGATAACGAAAGACCAATTCCTCTCTTCTGGAAGCATGACTAAAAGGTGCATTTCTTGATAATTCCTTGTTTATTTTGTCCTTTTCCGTTATGAAAATGAAACAACTACTATAGCACCTGTCGTACAATGATTTCCACCAATATATACCCAGAGAAAGTTAAAGTGTATCAGGTGTTTCAAAGCTTAAAGGATGGTTTCTACTTGATGGTTAATCGTTTTTTTGTGATACATTGTAGATTAATGTTATTAGAAGAAAATCAAATTGCTTTTCATTCTGAGGATGGTATGAACATTGATGGTGTGAAAGATTACTCTCGCCAGGTTGCAGAGATGATAGGTCTGGGGAGTGACGCCGAATTTCGCCAAGCTGGAGTAAGTCTTTCTTTTCAGACTTTTTACTCCTTGAATCGCTGATGGTCTAACAGTTGGTATAGGGAGTTGCCATACCATAACTATGCATAGATAACAATTTTTTAGATACTTTATAATTCCTTTGTCGCACTGGAAACAAAATAATCCACTTTTCGCTTATTCCTATTTACGCCTAGGGACTTTCTTGCATATTTTGCGGATCTAATACCTCGGTGCCTATTTACAGGTGCAAACTGTACTTGATATTGGTTGTGGATTTGGTAGCTTTGGAGCTCATTTGCTGTCACTGAACTTAATGACTGTCTGTATTGCTGCGTATGAAGTGTTTGGGAGTCAAGTCCAACTGGCTCTTGAAAGAGGTCTTCCAGCTATGATCGGTGACTTCATTTCTAAACAATTACCATATCCATCATTGTCGTTTGACATGGTTCATTGCGCGCAGTGTGGTATCACCTGGGACAAGAAAGGTACATTTTGAGTTGTTTCGTATTAGCCTATTAAGAAATTCTTTGTCTCTTAATTGAGTCTAATTTCATAGCTGTCCTCTCCATGCCCACCCCCCCAAAATTTCAGAGTGTTTTAAAATGGAAGAACTGTTTTCTTATCTTATGGACCATATGCAGAACTGTTAAGCTGTTTTCTATCATGGCCTTGCTTTCTTAAAATTGATGTCAAAAGCATGCCATCTTGATGATAGGTTATCACTGAAACAGTCTTATATTCTATGGTTTCCTTCTAGACAAATCTATATTGTTTACGGGGAATACTTGTAACTAGAATCAACTTGATATGAAGTGTCTCCAGCAGTACAGTAAGTCTAGTCCCTCTATGCATCTGGTGCATGGAGGGAATAGTGTCGAGCTTAGCAGTTTCCCGTGCAAAGCATTTATCGGACGAGAAAACCATTCAGTTTCAGAGTTAGATAGGAAAGCTCCACCATTGTATTATAATGTTCTAGTCACATTTTACAGAGACACAGGGCTGCAGGAATACTATGTCGAATTGTCATGAGAAAACGTGCATTTGAGAAACCTGGTGCCCAATGTTGAGTTATGGTATCTATACCCAATTGCTAGACTAACTAACTGGGAGACATTCGGGGACATATAAGATTTCCAAGTTTATATCAATTGGTAACTTGACGGACAGTTCACTTATGGTTAAAGTTGATATCAGCATCCAAGATGTCGAATCAACTTTCATCAACTTGCTGCGGATACCTGCTGTCATATTAAAAATGGCTCACTTTACCAGTTCCAGTGTCATGCATGGCCTGGTACTAGACGTTGCCTTACATTTCCTGTGTCACCCTTGTTAAAAATTTACAGTTTATATATTAATTGCTGTCAGCTGATACTCTACTAAATCAATAAAATAACATTCATTTGAACAATTGCATTATTATGCAACAATGAAAGCACATGCTGTCTACCATGTTGTGGGTCATAACTCCTAACCAAGTGAGGATGTACTTTACTGTCAAGTTTTAGAATAAAAATCAAAATTAAGATGTAAAATAGTATACATTACTGGGGGTAAGAACTAATGTAGATCGAGAATTTAGTAGCCAGCTCTTGTTGCAACAACTAGTCAAGACATGCATTATGTTGGTATGATGAAATATATGTGTTATACTACTATCTTTCAAGTTGACAGTGTGCTGTGAAACAGATGGGGCTTTTCTAATTGAAGTTGACCGCTTGCTCAAGCCTGGAGGTTACTTTGTTTTGACATCGCCTACAACTAATCCTCAGGGAGGTTCTTTGAATTTAAAAAAGGTGACTGTATCCACACCGCTTGAGGAGTTCACTGAAAGTATCTGCTGGAGTTTACTGGCTCAGCAGGAAGAGACTTTTGTTTGGCAGAAAACTTCAGATGTTCAATGTTATGCATCTCGGTAAGGACATTGCTGAATAAATTTCTTCTTTTCTCCTCTCTGAATAATTTGTAGAACCAATGTTCGTCACACTATATAATTAATGTGAAATCTTCTGTTTTCCAATGTAGCAAGGAGGGTGGTAGTACACCTCCAATTTGTAAAGCAGATTTTGATGGTCAGTCTTATTATCAACCTCTACGATCGTGTTTAAGTGGAACTACCAGCAAACGGTGGATCCCCATACAAAACAGGTCTGCCGGTTCTCATTTGAGCTCAGCCGAGCTTGAAGTACATGGAAAGTATCGTTCTGAAACAGAGTGCTTTTGTGAGTTTAGAGTTCCAGTACTTGTTCCCACAAATGTGAATCCTCCCGGGCCACTACTTTATTTAAATAATATACAGGGATGGTCAGAGCAGTACCTTGGTGCTGTTTTAGTGTATTGATTTTCATGTATTCGCGCAGGAATACAGCCTGACGATTTTCAAGAGGACACGGAGCTTTGGAGGTCAGCTCTGAGGAACTACTGGTCGTTGCTGACGCCTTTGATTTTCTCCGATCATCCAAAGAGGCCTGGTGATGAAGACCCATTACCTCCATTTAACATGATACGTAATGTGATGGACATGAATGCTCATTACGGAGGTTTGAATGTTGCACTTCTAGAAGAAAAAAAGTCAGCTTGGGTTATGAATGTTGTCCCAATTAGGAGCGCAAATACTCTTTCAATCATACTTGATCGAGGTTTTGCTGGTGTTCTACATGATTGGTAAGATCACTTTTGCTTTTAATCCAGTAAATAGTGCAGGAGCCTCTAGGTTGTCCTTTTGAGTATTTAATGGCTATTAAACTCGAGGCCTTTCAAGATGTATAAAAAGATGCCTTCAACAGTGACATGAAGGATTAGCACATTGACTCTGTCGTCTCTCCCCAATTCCTTGTCTCATCACGTAGCTATTGACTGGGCTATGTGTGTGTTTTTTTTTAAAGAAAAGAAGGGTCTTCCTTACCCTTAAGGGTTATGCGTTGAGCTTTACATCCTCATCTCATTATAGCATGCTTCACATGTACGTGACACCTTGCCAGTAGATAGGTTCTTTCTCCACCTAAGACCCCCTACCAACTTTAATGGAAAATTCCTTGCTAATAACGACGACTAGGTAATCCTTCTAGAATTGTAGTGTTAAAAAATCTGATAAACCTCATTAATTGTGTGCAGGTGTGAACCGTTTCCCACATATCCCAGAACATATGACATGCTTCATGCGAATGGGCTCCTTACATACTTTAAGTCAGAAAACTGTGAAGTTTCAGATTTATTCTTGGAAATGGACCGTATTCTGCGCCCTGAGGTAAATCACTTGAGTTGGTTCATCTCGTTCTTCAGCTCTAAACTTTATTAAATAAAATTTGTTGTATTCTCTCAACTCCTTGTTCAATTTGTTCTACGACAATTTTATCGGTAACTGAAATCCCAGGCATTTTCGTTGTCTGTGGTGGCATTTCATGTGCTTTGCTTGAACTGCATGCATTTATTTTGTTTGAAAGGGTGCATTTTATGGATCTTTGGTTTCATTGTGATTTTTACACAAAGTTTTATGGCTGTTAGGGGTGGGTTGTCCTACGTGATAAATTTCAAGCTATAGAGAAAGCACGTTCTCTTGCTACACAAATCAGATGGGAAGCACGAGTCATTGAACTGCAGAATGATAATGACCAGCGGTTACTAGTTTGCCAAAAGCCATTCTGGAAGAAGTGACTTGTTTAAATTCGTATATATCACTTCTGCGAGGAAGAATCCGAGGTAATTTGTTCGAACTAGTAGGGCTATCTTTGCACTGTCACGATCTGAATCAGAATGGTGCGGCAAGTAGGGTTGTGTTTCAAAAGTGAAGAAAATACTTGATTTTCTTTTGGGCAGAGAATAAATTGGATACAACTTTTTCCTCATCATTATTTGCTTGCGAGTGTCGAGCAGTTTCGGGTACTAGATACATGTAGAAAACGAGGAACCACGCAAAGCTGTTGAATGGGAAAGGATTCCCTCTGTGATTACCTGAAATTCTTTTCTTGATGTCATTTGTAGCAATTCTTTCACATTTTGTTTCGTTTGTTTTTCTTGTCATTTTTTGTTCTAATTGTATTTCGTTACGAGTATACATGGAATTGTACCGAGGAACACTATTTTTGTTGAGAAAAACAGTGCTAGTTGCGGAAGCCACGAAATATAAAGTTTGTTTTGTAACTTGTTATTGTTGCTTACAAGAGTGTTGGGCACCCGCGATGTTTGGAGAATTCTATTCAATTCCATATATATAACTCAAGCAAATCACAAATGCATAATTAAGACTACAACTTTAAATGAAACATCAATCAAGAAGCTCACTAGCACTGGGTAAATCACACACACAGTCCCCGCCCCTAGTAAATTTCGTAACTAGACTTCGTTTTAAAAGAGAATTTGGTTAGTGACCAGGCCTGGACGGAGGAGCAGTTTCTTTTCTTATTTTTTCTCTCTTCTTCTTTAGCTAAGTAGATGGAGGAGGACCAGGCAAAGGTGACGCAGGATGTATGGCGTATACTGTCTGAATTATGGTGAGAGCCATTAGGAAAGTAGCTGCGAGAACGGAAAGAACGGCACACGGGCTTCTAAAGTAGGTATGAACGAGGTTAGCACGCCATTCGTTCCACTTCATCTTGCAGTAGTCACTCACCTCCTTGTGCACGTGGTCTAGACTATCATCTGGCGCCACATCCTTGGACAACTCATTGAAAAGTTTTGCAACTTCCTTGTCACTCCCAAGCGCATTCTTTATTATTCCTTTAGAGTGGAGGAGACTAACGTCCTTGGCCGAATCGATGATTCTGTCCATGAAGAAAATGTAAGCAGTAGCCTCACTTCCTTCACCTACATGGAACCTTTCGTAGGCCATCAGGTTTAGAAAAGTGGATTCGGTAGTGTCATCCACCAGAATCTCCGGGAGTCGCAGGACTCCACCGCGAAAGGAGATGTCCGTCAGATTCGCGGTCTTACTAGTCTTGAAACGTATTCCGGTCTCGTAAAGCTCCCTTGCTGAACGGATGATATCAAAACTACTTTCAACGGTCTCATCATTCCTGTGACTATGTGTTTGATGAAGTACTTTGTGTCGTGGCTCTTGAAGAAGGTTCTTCCTGTATACGTCTACTACATGTAGACATTTGCCCAAGCTACGGGTGAGCATATTTTGGGTATAGAACTTAACTATGATCTTGTTTAGGAACTCCTCCTCCTGTTAATCGGTGAGAATTTAAAATCAACTAGAAATTACAACTGAATAGAAGAATCATACGTATTGTAATGAATATAATACCTTTGGCTTGCCGCCATTTTCAACAGCAAGTAAAGTGTCCATAAGGAGCATTGGGAGTTGGTTTTGGAGCATGAGCGTATCCCTCCTTACGTAAGGCATTATGTTTAGTTTACCATGGGAACTGAAGATTGGGTCATTGGAAACATAATCATCACTGGTGTTCGTGGCCGTTCGTAAAATTTCAAGCATGAAGCAACCATCCAGCATCATGAGCTGCAAGAATTGGTCGGTGTAGTTGCCGTATTGATCTCGGTAGTCATCACTTGCTTCATCAAACCAGTCATAAGAATCAACGAGGTGCTTACCAACTCGATGGAGGGCGTCCATGTAAGACTGGATGGGTTTGTTAGATCTCTTGAGGAAATAGAGCAGTGATCTGTGCTTGTGTTCTTCCATCTGTTTCAAGTGACTATCTCCATGGTGGTAGGGACCGAAAGACACTGCTTGCGGCTTGAAAGCCTTCCGGTTCAGATCTTTGACGCATACTGGTATCCCGTAAATGCATATCTTCTTCCATTCATCCACCTCATTCGACTTATCTAGCTTTTCTTTCACATCGATCACCCATTTACTATTGTGCATGTTGTTACTGCTTTCCTGATGATGCTCAGCTTCGTCACTACTAATGATTCCAGACATTGATATCGAGGACGACATGTTCAGGGATCGGGGTTCAAGGTTCGAATGATAAGACAGTGATGTTATTGTTAATGATTACATGCAATGGATAATCTTGCAATAGCCAGAGCTTTAATATACAGTGGTGAAATGATTGATTCGTTCGTACATGTTTTGTTCTTTTGTGTAGTTCGTACATGTTATTCGATACTTGTAGTGACATTTGTAGCAAAGGCCTGCCAATAATTCAATAATCTAGCAATGAGTGATGAAAAAGACAAAAAAAAAGACTGGGTATCTTGAACTTGAATCCTCTTGCAGCCGCCTCTTTACTATGATCACATTCTAATTGTGGGAGTCTTAAATCATTCAAAGTGCTTACTCTTTCTTCTTTCTATTCTTTATAAAACTTGTAAACGAAACTACGTAGCAATCAACATTAAGGTAAATGCATCAAACCCTACAGTATTCATCCAGTTGTTTCTGCCCATTACCTGCTCCAAGGGTCGAGCTGTTTCTGCGCACTACTACAGTGTCGTTGATTATCACTACTGGGAGTCTCAGCGTGCGACCTTTGTTCAGTCAGGTTACGGCAGGTTTTGGTACTTCTTTATTGACCAGAGGAAAAACATGTTGGGTTTTGGTACGTACTTCTTTATTTAAACTAATTAAAGTAGATATTAAGAGCAGTTCTTATGGGATAAACAAACACCAAGTTTGTTCATTTTGATCCCACTATGGGATGAACAAACCAAAAAAATGAGTGTTCAAATGAACTTTGATCTGTTCATTTGAACACCGAGACACACAAACCGACGCGCGTCAGGAGAAAAGACGCGAGTCATCAGCCACATCTCTGGCGTCAGGTTGGATGACGCCCGAGTTATAGGGGATGTCGCTGGAGACAGGTAGGATGTCGCCCATTTGTTTATTATTTGTTTTATTATTAAATAATCTTGTGGGACCCAATTTATATTAATAAAATCGTTAATGGGATCCAATTTATATTAATAAAATCATTAGTGGGACCCAACTTATATTAATAAAATCATTAGTGGGACCCAACTCTTATTAGTTTATATTAATAAGACCCCATTTACATTAAATTCATCTCCAACAGTGGGTCCTATTAAGTAGGAAGGGTGTCAAAATAAATATGAAGGTCTTGAAGAAAGTCTTATTTAGACCTTGGGAATGACCTCCACGTCATCTTTTTTAACCATATTTTAAATTTTTATTTTTAAATAATTTTTTCTTAACCAATAGGAAAAAATGAATCAATTTTATCATTATCCAGAAAAATAAATCCTCAAAATAAGACCCCCACTATTAGAGATAGTCCATGAGAAAGTCATTGCTATTTTTGCCACGTACATATGACCCCATAAATAAGGATCTAAATAAAAACTCCACATAGGATTTTTATCACCCATTGTTGGAGATGCTCTAATGGTACGTACCCCTTGGCAGTTGAAAAAGTCGGTAAATTCAGTTACCTAGAAGTTTGATAAAAAATCTATTTTTCTTTATAAATCTACCCCTCCGGGCTCATTCGGACTTGCTAACCCTTTAAGTATAATCCCCTTGAATTCGTATTGTTCATCAATAATCCCCTTCGTATTCTCAAAAATTCATATTTCTCATTCAATAATCTCCTTCGTATATCCCGCTCACACAATACTAATATAGTGTATACACCACTGTTTGAAAAAAATTCCAATTTGAAATTCACCTATATATGCATCACCGCTGCTAGTGGTGATGTAGAAAAGATTAAAGCATGCAAGTAAGAAAGAGTACCAAAGGTCCAGAAGAGTGTTAATTGTAGGAGTTAAATATCGCACATATTAAAAATCACGCGAAATGAAGAATACAACATACCCGAGGAATATCGCACACAGCAAATTGAGATGTCACATCAGATGATGTCAGCAAAGTCACGGGTAAAGTGTGAGGAGTTATGCGAAGATGTAAGATATGCGAAGATGAGCGATTGTGTATGAGCGAATATGTCGCACAGAAATCCAGAAAATAAAGGAATTCTTAGCTGTCATCCACTATGTAAACCCCTGTATAAAGAAGAGAGTAGTTGTCTTGTAAAGGATTCGAACACAAGTCTTGTAAGAGAGAGAAAGTGAGTTTAGTCTACAAAAGTGTTATTGTAAGTTTCCATCAATCTTGTAAATAATCTGAATATATTCAATCAATGAGATAATTTCACATGATGATTACATAGAGAAACAATTAGGTTAAGAGGAGTGTAGTTGTAAGATTTCTTATAACTACATTTTTGGCGCTAGAAAACAGCTCTGGATGATAAATCCTGATACCATATCATAAATCGAAAAAGAAAATAGTAAGACCTAAAGCACGTCATAATTTGAAAGACCTAGAAGGAATGACTCAAGGGAAGGCTACACCGACCCCGGAACTTGAGTTGTGGAGATTTGGGGTGAGAATTAAACGATAATGCTCATCCGGGAGGGATACCTTAAATTTTCAGTCTAAGAAAATAGTAAGACCTAAAGCACGTCATAATTGGAAAGACCTAGAAGGCATGACTCAAGGGAAGGCTACACCGACCCTGGAACTTGAGTTGTGGAGATTTGGGGTGAGAATTAAACGATAATGCTCATCCGGGAGGGATACCTTAAATTTTCAGTCTAAGATACTAATCTTAGATTGAGAGACTAAGGTGAGAAAGGCTCTCATAAGGAGTGCAGAAACTCGATCAGGGCGCCGAGGTACACGGTTGAGTTAAGAGTGCCCGGGACATCTGGAGCGTACCTTGCCACTCTTGACAAGTCCTGCCTATGATGCACTCGGTCCGAAGATACTCCACTTAGGGTGCGATCTTGCTGCCATAAACCTTATAGGTAGTGTATGCGAGATTGCGAAATCAACTGGTCGTTGAAAAGCCGGATGGGAAGAGCCATAATATTAACCATATAGATGTAAGCTTCCTTGAAGGGGCAACCAGGGGGAAGATAAGGACGGCACCCTCCATTAGGGAGTTGAATTGTGTCAAAAGACGTAAATATTCCAAGACTTTTACTCATGGGAGTAGTAAGACTTGAGATATTTATGTGAATTAACCTGAAGAGGAAATAATACAAAGAGAAAATGGTAAGATGAGATCAATGGGTCAATACACTATGGTGTCATGACTGCCTGCGATTTCATCGCACATAAAAGAGGCACCATAAGACCTTTACATAGGAAGGCACAAATAAGACCTCACGAATAATATAAATTTAATTCTCAAAGTTTCCCATATGCTCGCACCAATAGAATCTCTGGATAAAGGATATCAATTATCTTGGTATAATCAAAGATACAACAAATAACAAGAGGCAAGAATGGGGATGCGAAAGAAGTGTTATTTGCCACATTTTGATAATCTTACTTGTATATGAAGAAGGCACAAATATAAAGCGAAGAAAAGAAGAATCATATTAAAAAGATGAAAGATGAGTTTACAAGAATCTACAAGTATATTATAACAAGAAGAAGCAATCAATTTTAATCTTTCTCATTTATCTCAAACTCAGAATCGCTGACTTCTTCTTCAGAATCATCCTCTTCATCAGTAACTTGGATATCAGGGATTGGAACATTTTCAGGGATAGCTGGGAATTGGTACTTCGACAAAGGAATACCATTCTCAACACAAACTCTCCTAACATCAGCCTCACGAGAACGATTAGCATCGTTGCTGTTGTTTTGGACTAAGTTAAACCAATTTTTCTTCAGTTGCTGATACTTTGAATTACGAGCAGACGATTCTTCTTCTTTAGCGGCTAAGCGAGTTTCTAGCTCTGAAATTCACTTTTGTTGTCCTTCTCTTTCTCTGCGAAGTAAATTTTTGAGAAAGATTAAGGGATATAAAAACGAAAAGATGATATATAAAAAAGAAGATTAAAGAACAACAAATGACCTTCATAATTGGAAATGATGTCTGCAACCAGTGTAGAATGCTCAGTATGAAGACTAACGTTTATACCTAAATTATTTCTAGCATCGTTCAGAACCATAGCAGCTCAATTGAACTCAACTTCACTTTCTATAAGGAGTTGAGATCAAACTAAGTTTCTTTCCTTAACAAGAATGTCTCTCTCATGAAGAGCCGAATCACGCTCTATCTTAATCTGAATAAGGGATTCTTGAAATTGTTATAATGCTTTCGCACCCCTAAAAGCAATTTCATCTTTTTCAGTAATAAGATCGTTCTTCTTTGCCTCCAATATTGGAACCGCTTATTTCTCCTCATAAAAGCGTCGTTTAAAATTGTTCGCAGTGGATAATGCATTTCTATGGCGTTCCCTAAGAGTAATATATTTTAATATTAATTCTTCTAAACTAAAGTTTTCAAATCCTCGAGTGGGGAAATTATTTAGAGAAGAATTGAGATGTTCTAAAAGAGTTCCAGCATCAGGAAGGTTAGCGGCTTCATCTGAAAGGTTATACAGGTCTACGAAGACAATCAAGTAAGAAGTGCGAATGATTGAGTGAAGGAAAAAGAGTGAGAAAGTCTGAATTACATACCAATGAGTTCCTTGTTTCTTTTTCTAACTTGAAGGACCAATTGAGAATTAGTTGAATTCTCATTTTTAAGTTGGGTATTCTCGTTCGCAAGGATTACATTTGCATCTAAAAGAGTAGACTTCTCATGTCTCAGTCTGATAATCTCAGCTTGTAACTTCTGAAGTTTCCTATCATTGTCCAAAGCAATCACATAAGATATGCGGGCACCCTGTAAGGATAAAAATAAAAATCATAAGTAGATGTTGCGAATAAGGAAAAAATCAAAGATAAATGTTATAGAGTGTTACCAAGCCATTCATTGCAAATTGGAAGTCTGGATTTATCGCAAAGGAAACTCCGCGAAGAGATCGATCCCCCAAATCAGGAACAGTACAGATCTTTGAAACCAATTGGAAGGCACGTTCTATTTCATTATCATCAAGAGTGGTAAAGGCATCTCCAGAAAAAAGATCAGACAACTTTTGACGATATGAGTCAACCGAAACTTCTTCTTCAGAAACTAAGGGATTTCTCTCCGAAGATTCAGAGCCTGAGGAAGAATCATATCTCGCACGTTTCCTAGAGACATCGTCTTTCAATGAGGTTTTCTGGGGTAAATTCTTTGAAGCAGGTTTCTTAGGGATTCTCTTGCTTTTGCCTATAACTTTGTCGCTCAATGGATTCACCTGTGCGAATAATCAAGATAAGTAACAAAGGCAACAATATTGTTAAAATTAGAAGTGTGTTTCTTACTTATTTATTTTGCGAAGTTCATACCTTGAGCGAAGTAGTGACTTTTGAGGCATCCTGCGAAAGAAAAGAAATAAATATAATAAAATTACAAAGATTTACAAGTTGGGTTAAGAGGGTCACATACCACTACTTTCTTTTCTTCGTTTTCGAGTAATTTGAATTTCCAAGGTTGATAAGGGGGAAAATCTTCGGGAATAGGATTGTCCAAACCATCCACGGTTCTCCCAGAAAAAAAAGGCCCATGCAAGATAACAGGACAATTAAGCCAACTGGAATCATTAGATCTGCGAGCAACACGATTCGAGTTTGAATTCCAATCTACATCTCGCATTATTTTATCATCCTCGGCGATACCATCTGCTCTTCTTACGCGAACAACCCATTTAGTCACATTACTCTTCATGATAGCGATATAATAATTCTTAAAGAAATTATCAAGAGTGTACTCAGCAGGATCTATGACTTTGTCACGATGACCTTCTTTTCGCACCTCCTCGGGATAAGAATTTCCAAGACCAGCTGCACGACGAGCATAATCTAAGGGTATCCTAATAGCATCGCCACTCAGTTGAAATACTGCAAGGGATCAAACAAAAAATAAAAATAATATAACAAGAAAGAATAAAGAACCGGAAGAAAACTTTTAAAGTCGTAATTAACACTTTATAGGTCTCTATAATTATTTATAGGACATAAACCCCCAAATGTGAAACATGTTTATTGTTTCCCCTCTTCCATTGTTCCCCAAAGTGGTACCTGTCCTGCTTACCCCTCATGACCGGCCCTGACGGTAGTGGCACCAGGTAAACAGTTGTTGAGCCTATAAGAATTTAAACCAGACATGCGCAAACGGCTTAAAAAAATGTTGGTGATAGCAAATTCACTAACAAGATCAATTGTAGTTTCATAACATCTCTCCCTCTTTAAGGAAAGCAAGCTTAATTGAAATCCTTATTCTTTTGGTCTCAACTATACAAAGTTGGCTTTTGGTCTTTGTATAGAGACTTAATTCTGAGAGTTCAAAACTGGACTACGTCCCGAGGTTTTTCAACAAGACTGTAGTTTTCCTCTTTAACAAAATCTTGCTGTGTTATTTACTTTTAATCTGCATTATAATTATCTTATTATAATAAAGTAAATAACACTTGTACGTTAATCCGAATTACTTGACATTGATCCTAATAGTCAATCGGTTTATTACCTTAACTATTGTCAAGTAAATATCTTGTTGTCATATTGTCTCGACTTTGTCCATAAACAATCACACAAGGTATAAGACTTATAGGTTGAAGCGGAAAAACGTGGTGTATTTGGATACCCTCATCATTTCAACGACTAATGAAGTGGCAAAAACATTAGCGAAGGAAGCTAAATAAAATTCTGGTATTTTAGATTGGGATGTTATTACCCTTCATGTATTAATCAAAATTGTTATAAGATAAATCTATTATTAAGAGAAGAGATACCCATCTTTGTATATTTGATGGCTCTGCTCGTGATGTAATTTGGACCTCGACTTTATTTAATTTCTTTAATAAAATCTTATTTACAACAAGAAAAATAAAATACTTGTATAACTCATTAGAATGACCTGATTACCTCTAAATTTGTAAATCAAGCTTTATCCAAGGATATAGTTTCTGTCACTAGTTAATAAACTTCTTGTTTTTGCATTAAAAAAACAAATAAAAGAAAAAGAAAAACTACATTTGATTTAAGAAAACAAAAGTGGGTTTCATCAAAAAAAAAAAAACTAAAAAAAAAAATAATCAGGGGATGTCGCTTAATCATTACTAGTAGATTATTTGTTATTTGAACCGTTTCCGATCAATCAATATTTAGAGGGAAAAAAATGAAAGCTACATAGCAAATTGAAAATTTACTTATTGATAAAAACAACCATTTCTGGACTACAGGATCGAAATGCAATTAATTCACTACAAGAAAAGTTGCTTTTAGTGGAAAAATGTTGTGTCACGAAAACCAATTTCTTCGTTGCAAAAAGAATTTAGTGGCACAAAAAAGTTCATCGCCTATAGTGAGTCGTTGAAAGTGTTTTGTGACGTCCTTAATAAATCGTCACCGAATTTTTTAATTAGCAACATAAGTCTTTTTGCCACCAAAACTGTCTTTTCCTGAGAAAATAAAATTGGCACTGTTCACTAATTTTGTGATGAAGAATTTTGTCACTCTAGGTATTTTTGGTGGGGAATATATTTTATCACTTAAAATAGTTTTAGTCGCGAAATTTGCTCGTCTCAAAATATATTTATAGTAAATAATCAAATTCGTCATGTAAGATAGTTTTAGCCGCGAAATTTGTTTGTCTCAAAATGCACTTATAATGAAGAAACAAGATCGTCACATATATACTTTTAGCCACGTTCGTCTCAAAATATACTTATAGTGAAGAAACAAATTCCTCACCTAAATAGTTTTAGCCACGAAATTTTTTCATCTCTGAAAAAATAATAATTTAGCAGCGAAATAACTTTCATCTCAAAATAGAAAATCGATAACAAAATTTAGTCGTCTCTAAAAGTATGTATAATGACCAAATAGGATTGTCTCTGTATAGTCATTTCAATAACGAATATCATCGTCTTCAAAATAACTTTACCTGCAAATATAGTCGTCTCAAAAAAAAAAAATCGTCGAAGTCATTCGTCTCAAAAATTATTAGAGACACAACACTTCCCTCGCCAAATTTTCTTCAGTGACTAGCATATATTATCATCGATGATTCCAATAAGATTTATTACACAAAAAATAAATACAACAAATAAGCATTTAAATAAATAAATAATTTTAGTTGAATAAAAAATAATTAGACATAAAACCAATTGTTTAAACAAGATCCAAACCAAAAAAAAATCTGGTAAAGAAACTACCAATAAATAAATAATCCCTGCTACTAGTTAAAAAAAAATATTAAAACTAAAACAATAATAATGTAACAATTGATTTTGTGGTGTGGCACTCAACTTTCATTGGTTATGTTGTTTAGCCGGAGATTACCCATCAAATTTTGTATGTTTCTTGTGAACTTTTCATCATCTTCTTTCAATGTCTTGATAACCTCATTCTGAGCGCAAATTCGGTCATCCTGGGCTTGAATTCTATCAGCCTGCGCTTGTATCATTGAATGAAGTCCTTCACTATTAAAACCAGTGGTTGTAGCACGACGTTATCTTTGTTTTTTCTTCAGAACTTTAGCACATACCTCTGCCTCAGTCAGTGGAGTAGCTCCCGCTTTGTTTCCTTGCTGCATTAGCTCATTCATTGTGTCATGTATCAAGATACATAATAGAGAGAATAATTAGCAAATGCACCATAATGTCAAACATGTAGGTTAATTATGATGATATAAAAATTGAATTGTTAAGAGAAGATTACAAATATTTGGATGTGTTTCTGAATCTTATTGGTTTAGACATAGACAACACAAATAGAATAGTACTAATGTCTATACTCACCCATTTGATGCGAGCTTCATCAGAATCCAAACAACTTCAAATGTTCTTTATTGATAAACATATGGGTGTCATAAAAAGTGTCAATCTCAGCTTGCTCGGATCCAGATTTCCTTTCTGTTTTACGAAGGAAATGAAAAACAAGTATAAGAACCTTACTAATTAACTAAGTTGATGTTGCAACATAAATAGAGTAAACATTAGACAACACATATTCTATGCCCGACTTCTAATATTCTTAAAATACTATAATAATTAGAAAACTGGGAGAAAATCATATTCATAGGTTTGACACCGGTGGAGTTTAATTTCTAGGTAGTTCAAACAACCTAGAAATTCAACTGCCTCGGTCCAAAATATATTATTTGGCATCAAAGTTGAATGAGTGGAAAATAACCTATCACCATCTTCATTGGCTAACAACTTCCTTCTATTCAATTAACCAGAGCCATTTTATATCCAATGAATCAAAACTCTAATTTCTCCAATTCATCTTCAATATAACCAGATTCAACCATTAAATGCATGTTCCACTTGAAACTCATCTTTAATTGAATTAATCAAACCCTGATTTCTCCAATTCGTCTTTAATATCAACATATATAACCATCAAATCCATCTTCTACTTGAAATCCATGAACATCAACATCATCAGAAACCCTCATTTAATATCATTATCTAACAACAAACTTGATGGCAACACATCCATCTTTGATCATAGTTCATGATACAAACATAATAAAAATACTGAGAGTCCTCGATTAGGTCGGAAGTTTCTTGTCTATGGCGGAAATTATCAAAAGAGGAGAAACAAATAAAAAGGAAAGAAAAAGGGTAGGAATTGTTTTATATATGGGCGAAAAACAAGGATGAAATTAGAATTCCCATGGATAGGTATCGACTTTCTTTTCCACTGATGGGAGGAAAATAAGTTTTACTGGAAAAAAAAAATCCACCCTAAAAAAATTATGCCAAACATGTGTAAAATGAACTGCCTCCACCAATTACCTCCACCAACTCCACTCCATCCTTAATTCCATCCGTGCCAAACGCACTCTAAGTGAATTTTGAGTTGGAAACAATTCTTATTGAGTTAAAAATGTCTAGGGATTAAAATAACCTAAGCAAAGAGAATACTACTATAGTAATGGACTCAATTAAATCCACCAGCCTCTTCATATTCCTAACCATACAATCGCAGAGACTGTCGCGCGCACCCCATAAGTGAGCTTCTCCCGAGATTTAACCATATGTCATCTTCATCTTGTACAGATCTTTTCCAACTAAAAATGTGTTAGAGCATTGCTCGGTCGAACTTACAAGTGTTTCTATCTCAAGCTTGTTGTCAAATTTAGTTGATAAAAACTATATCTTGATTTCAAGTCTACATTTAGTCAAGTGTCGGACTAGGATAAAAGTGTGTAGTTGAGTACCAAGCATCAGTGCATTCTACTGTTTGAAGGAGAAGACCAACCAAAGCTTTTGGATAACTTCATCAACTAAAGGTAAGTAAAGAGTGAACCACCTATTACTCAACTTTTCACTTTTCCATCTATGAGACATTTTCGAATGACTAAATTAGACACTACATGCATAATAGAAATTTCGAGTCAAGTTTATCTTGATTAATCGTTCTCGAAATATGCTAAGCTTAAGAATATTCGTTCATACTTGATGAAATCGGTTAAGAAAAATTTATCGTTCATAAACTAAATTATGATTCAAGATTTAGTCATTTAAAAATAACCTGTAATAGTGATATGTGTCATTGATGTTATTCGGGAATGTTTCAAATCGATTATTAGAGAGATATAAAACTACTGTAAATTTGGATACTGGACTGTATGCATACCAATTCACATACTGATATAAGTCCAGAGCTGCAGACGTACACTACCAGCGTAGTTGTAGTTTTCCAGCGACTTTTTGGTACTTAACCCAGTATCTATACCATATAAAGTCTATTGACTCGTGAATCAGGAGGGTACACATACCTAGTATTCAAACCGCAAAATATATTTTGGTTTCTCAACCGTAAAGGTACGCATACCAGTATGCAAACCGGAAGAGATCTGTGGATTCCTAAACCAGTTTTTGTCGTAAGGGTACACATGCCCGGTACACATACCATGAAAAAATACTCACGAACATGTATACAGTATAGTACCCGGTACACGTACTTACCTTGTCGAATATTTTCAGATGCATCAGAATTGTTTCTATGAGATAATCGACATCTGGACAACTTTTTAAAAACACTGTCTAGACATATTTGATCACATTTGTGACTCGGTTAAAAGTCTTAAAGTTTTATATGAAAATGGTTAAGATTATTGTTCGACTGACTAGTTTTGTCTAACCTTTCATGAACTAGTCATTGTACACGGTTCAGTTATGGTTCATCCTAACCAGAGTGTACATTCTGTTATATTAATCTCAATTCAAGTTTTTCATATAACGGTGATTATTGATTGCTTGATTACAAAGATACCTTATCTTAAATCTAAAGCAACCTTGATCTTGAAAGTCTATATAAGGAGAACCTCAAGCTCCCGTGATCTTTGAATTCCTGACGCTATTCTTGTGTAACCTAATTGTAAACTAGAGTCGTCCTCTCCTTTAAACCTTTTTAGGTTTAGCAACTAAAAAGACTTCACCTAAGATTCGTGAAGCCAGGTCCAACTATCTTTATCTTGATAGTTCGTGTATCCTGATCTTGTTTTAATTGATTGTTGAGCCTTTAGATCCAACAAACAAGATAGATAGAAATCATAGAGTTTCTTCGTCTCATACTTCGTGATTCCAAAAGTTTATACTTGTGAGGTGAATAATAATCTAGACTAATTTTAGGGATTCATATGACCGAATTTTGAGGTTTGCTACACTTTTTCTATTGCAATCGATTTCTTAAATCATCTTGATATTTGATCAGATCAGAAACCACATATATGCTTATATGTGTGGGACAGATTGGTTTAAAGTCTTCAGTTGAGTTGAAGCAACTCTTAGGTTGTAAAGGACGTCAGCTAAGGGAATCAATTGCGCAGATCCTTGCGAGATTCAAGAGGCGTAAGGAGCGCGACTGTAAATCGCTGTGACGATATATTCGGTCTTAATTACATTCGAGTCTAAAGTTCTGATAGCGGGCTAGTGCCTGTAGCGGCTTAATATAGTTTGGTGTTCAAATCTCGACTAGGTCCCGGGGTTTTTCTGCATTTTCGGTTTGCTCCTTAACCGTATTTCTGGTGTATGTGTTATTTCTTTTCCGTATTATATAATTTATCGAAATATTGCAAGTTGTACATTAAAATCAATTCGAGTAGAAAAGTCCATCGTTATTATTGGATACGACTTGATTGATTTTTGGTATCGTCCAAGTAGTCTCACGGATAATCAGGTTCACAGACTTGTCTCTGTTTATATTCTGATTGTTAGAGAAAGAGATATAAGCTCTTCATATAATTTCCGATTGAGAATCATTAAGTTGTAACTCTCGGAATTGTAAAAAGTTTGTGAGGTATTTTGGTACCCCGCATTTTCAAAATGCTCCCACTAGCATTGCCGAAACCGGTACAACTAGATAAAAGTAAAGCTTAGATTTCGTGAAAAAAAAATGTAAAATAGGACAATGGCATTCACAACACCACTTGAACCCAAATCCTTGTCTTCCCTGTTTTGACGGATCAATGAAAGCATAATCCACCAAGTTGAATATCGAGCCAACAATTGCCCCGACTAAATACAAATTTAGCAAGAACCGTGATCTAAATATCCATCTGATTGTAGTCCAAAAAATAAGAAAAATTTAAAATCTATGAAAGCGATGGGTTTATGATTCTTTTCCCAGGAAATAAAATTCCCATTCCGTCGTCCAAATGCGCTATTATATTGTCTGAATGCCATGGACTTCCTATTGATCTGCATAACTGAATATCCCAAAAATCCAAACTTCCTCTTTTTCTTCAATTTCTTTTACAAAAATTCAATTACATACCAATTTTATGTTAGATTATTGTGTGTTGCCTAGATTTACTCTGATATTAATTCGGGTAACATTTGGGTAACATTTAAATTAGGATTTTATACTTTCAATAAAACTTATCCTTGTTCTACAGGGATTCTAGATTCAAGTTTTGTATATATTTCTTCTGATCGTCTTCTAATGGCTGACTATTGTCATTATGAAGAATATAATACCCTTAATGGCACTTTGTTACCATGTGATGGTATATTTATGTATATCATTGATGGCGATCTCCTCGGGCATGACGTTGATCTTTGAATTCGATTCAAGATCCATGGCTACCGTTTTTAATCGTGATTATGATGTTATGTGCTTATTACTCCTTGCTATGTGAGCATCAAGATTTGAAGAAATTATCCAAATGGTTGGAAAGAGTTCCAAAAACCATCCCTCAGAAAACATCTGATTTCAATTTGTATATGTACTCAATACTTTTACAACGTGTTCGGTTCAAAGAATTAGGAACTAGGTAATCCAATTACAGGTAATATGCCCAATTCTCTGAACCAAACAAAGTTGTTAATCTCAGAATTCAATTCCAAGGTAATCTGATCCCCCAAAACCGTGTTTTCAATTGCACTCGTAAACGAATGCAATGGAATCCAATTCCCCGGAATTGGATATTAAATTTGCTTAAATGACGTTTTTATCCTTTCGTCAAACCACGATTTCTATAGCAATTAGGTCTCAAAAAAAAAAAATTCTCAAAGAGACGAAACATATCAAAGATAGAATCACCGATAAAAAAAACTCTATCGTTTAAGTTCAAACCGGTGAAGAACATGATTTTTCCAATGGTAAGGTATTTAAGTCATTTTTCAAAATATATTACCATGTAATCGAATTATCCCAACCAAACACAACCTTTTTGATTAAGAAATCAATTCCCTGGAATTCAATTCTAGGAGTTGGATTACCCCATATCCAATTCCTTGGCGTTGGAAAACTTGAACCAAACACGCTGGTAGTGTATCTTAGATCTTCTGTATTAGGGGCTCTCATTAAATATATTTTTTACTATTCTTTGTTGATGATGTATGAATTTCTGTCACTTGTTGAAAACTTATTAATATATAATTAGAGCTCTATGTAGCCCCTTCTTCCTTCAAAAATAAATAAATAAAATGCCATGGACTAATTAAGTTTACGTGGGAATTTTGCCACACAAAATGTTCCAATAGAAAAAAAAATTAAAATCATTTTTCATAAAAAAATTCAAAAAAATAAATATTCCAAAAGACCATATAACCCCTTTCCCCTATATTACGAATAACATGATATATAATTCCGTGGGATTGCAAATTTTGGGATTCATGTAAATTATTTGTGTGTTTGGTAACTCAATTAAAATTTCTAGGATATATAGAGTTTTTTTGTATTAAAGTCTTTGTACCGTTTAGCATTGTCCTCAAATCTTAAAATTGCATATATATGAGATTTATAGTTAAAAAAAAGTGGGTCCATAAATCCCGTGGAATTTACGGTTTGTTTGCAGAATTCACGGTTTTTTGGAATTTTTAATCCCGTGGGATTACAAATTCTGGGATTCATGTAAATTTCTTGTGTGTTTGGTAACTCAATTAAAATTTCTAGGATTTATAGAGTTTTCTTGTATTAAAGTCTTTGTACCATTTAACATTACCCTCAAAATCAAATCCTAAAATTGTATATATATGGGATTATAGTTAAAAAAAAGTGGGTCCATAAATCCCTTGATAAGTTTCCCAACAAATTTTAGAGAGGGGTCGGAATCCATATAGAGAATTCGTTGGAAAACTGAATCCCGTATGAAACGTGATTCCGAGAATTCGGGCAACCAAACATTAAGAGCCCGTTCGGTTGAGAGAATTAGAATTTTAGGAATCCAATTCCTAGGGAATGCGCCGAATTCCTTGAACCGAACGGGGCAAATGAACTCCATGTAATTGGGAATTTCAATTCCTAGGGATCCAATTCCCTCCAAAATGATAGATTTCCATTGCATTGGTCCAATGATGCAATGGAATTGGATTCCGGGGTAATAACAATGGTAATTGGATTATCTCAACCGAACATGAATTTTTTGGATTGGAATAAAATTCCTTGGAATCCAATTCCAAGAATTGGATTACCCCATAATTGAATTCCCAGGATTCTAATTCTCCCAACCGAACATGCTCTAAGAGGAAAATATAATTCTACTAAATCATCTGGACCCATAAATTCCACCTTTAGAATTCTACATCTACACCCACCGATACCCTGCTGCTCCTAATATCATTTTCATTTTCCTTTGTACACACATAAATCTCTCTCTTCAGATCTCACCGAAATCATTCCGTCTTCATCATCGTCGAACCTTTCAGAGATCTCTGTTCCCGATTTCTCCCTAGATCTCATTGTCACCCGTAAGGAAGAAGAGATTTGGCTGTGAAGGATAATTTTAGGGTTTTTAATGGGATTTTTCTTCCAATTTTTTTTTTTTGTATCGATTTGAAGTCGATTTCGAAATTCATTGAATAGATTCGATTATGGCACAACATCATGAGATAAAATTAGGTCCGTTTGGACTAACTAACAATGGAACACCACGAAGAAGAAGAAGAAGAAGTGGAGGAGGAGGAAGAAGAAGAAGCAAAAGCAAAAGGAAATTCAAATACAGCGTGGACGACAACGGCAGAGAAGAATTACACTGATGAAATTAGATCCTTCATTGATGATTTTATCAATTTTGTTTGATAAAATCGAAGGTGGTAGTGTTCTTACTAATGGAGGAGGGGATTATGTGCGGGAGATGATTTTTTTGGCATTCATTGAAGAAGAAGAAGATGTATAAACAGGTAAATCTCATTCATTGTTGATTTTTTGTTTAAACTATTTTGTGCTGCTATGTTATCCTACGCCACATCATTAACCTATCCTACACCGCTACCATCAATTTAGCTGCCCCCAAATAGGTTCCTGTTGGCTGCGGATATAAATCGACTGAAAGTTACTTTGGGTAGACCCCTCATAGCAGTTTTTCTTTAGGCGGGTGTGTTGTTGTTTTGAACTATATAGACTGATGAAATCGTTCTTTCTTCATCAAAGCAGAGAAAAAATACCTTTAAGACTTCTGAAACTACTTGAATTTGATAATTCAAGTTCTTAATTAGTTAGGTTTTCCACCATACTGTGTTCTTACTTAGAAGACTTTGTACACTCTTAGCTAGAACCTGCTCCCTCCTTAAAGAAATCATTCTCAGAGGTTCGTATAATGTAATATATGATGAAATCTACTGGTTATTTTTGATTGAGAATCATTCATATGATGATTGAGATGGGTTTTCTCTATGTTGGTTAAATTTTAATGAAAAGCTTAGGTTCTTGAACATTAATTATGTTGATTATTGGATTGAAATTTTCTTTAATTTTTCAAGAACCCCATTTTGATTTGCAGAAGTGCGTATAATGAAATGTATGATGAAATTTACTGGTTATTATGATTACATTGAATCATTTAGATGAGATTGAAGATGGGTTCTCTCTATATTGGTTAAATTTTAATGAAAACCTTTGGTTCTTGAACCTTATTAAGTTGATTCTTCGGTAGAAATTTCTTTAATTTTCAAGAAACCCATATTCTCATTTGCTGAAGTGCATATAATGTAATGTTTGTTGAAATTTACTGGTTATTATGATTATACCGAATCATTTAGATGAGATTGAAGATGGGGTCTCTCTATATTGGACAAATTTTAATCAAAACGTTTGGTTCTTGAACCTTATTAAGTTGATTCTTTGATAGAAATTTCTTTAATTTTTGTAGAACCCCATATTCTCGTTTGCTGAAGTGCATATAATATTATAATGTAATGTTAGATGAAATTTACTAGTTATTATGATTGAATTGAATCATTTAGATAATGATTGAAGATGGGTTCTCTCTACATTGGTTAAACTTTAATAAAAATCTTTGGTTTGTCTCTTAGTTTCTGGCTTTTTAAGAAGCAATTGATAGTATACTATTAGTTCATTAGTTTCTTTTAAGTGGGTTAAAATTCTACATGTGATATCCCTTTCTTTTCCCAACTGGTATAGAGAAGACCTGGGCAAACCAACAAATGGCTTTTTGCTTGGACATATTTTAATTTTCTATATGTTATTATTATTAGGTTGGATATATTCTGATCAGAAACGGCGATGGGCGACCATGGACAATGTTTAGCATGCAAATATCTGCGTAGACCATGTTCAGAAGGGTGTCCTTATATTCAACTGTTCAGTACATACTTCGATGCACCAAAATTCCAAATAGGATATGCAGCTTCCATTGCTGACATACAGAAAATAGAAGCCCGTATAACGGATAGCACGCTTACATTTGAAGCAAATGCTGGAGTGAATGAACCTCTTGTTGGGGCAACAGGAATCCTTTTAGCACTGCATCAACGTATGAGAGAAGAAGTTACCCGCTTTGAAACCATTACAGGCAAAGGTGTGAACGTTATTCCAGCAGGCACTATGAATCATGTTATCCTAAAAGATTCAGAGAAAATTGAGCAGCAACATCGAGCTTGTCCAGCATGCACCTATCTACCGCAAAAGTGCAAGGTGGATTGTCCATTCGTTCCTTTCTTTGAAGCACGCAAATCTAGAGATTTCATCAGAGAGTTTTGTACAGTACTTTGTGGCTCAACAGCTGTGTTGCCTGATCACTCTAATCTTCAGTCAGCTGATGAATTGAACAAAGCGGGTATAACGGCTAAAGCATTGGAATTTGAAAGTAAAGCTAGGGTTCACGATCCAGTTTATGGGATAACAGGAATAATTTTATCATTGTACAAGAACTGGTGGAACCTTAATCACCATGTTCGTTTGCTTGAGCAACGACATCGGAGTGTGCAAAATTTTCCTACTGTTCAAATTGGTTCTTGCAACATTCCTACAGATAAAGGCAAAGGGAATGTGACCCCAGAATCCACAAATGAATGTTGTACTATTGCAGAATGGATGGATATGGAAGATGATGATGAGTCTCTTTACAGCAGAGAAGAAAATGTTCAAGGCATTCCACTATTGAGTCAGCCATGGGGGGCACTTGTTCAAGGCATTCCACTACGAATATCAGAAAATGTTCCTCAAAATGTACCATCACAGCTACAACGACAACTGTCAGCTCCTTATATTCAGCAATCCACTTCATCATCACTAAGAGCACCCACTTCGTCTTCTCAAAGAATGAGCAGCACAGGAAGAGCACTGCAAAGAGCCTCAACACCTCAACAACGAGAAGCTTGGGGACAACTTTTAGGTAGGCCACCTGTTCAGCACATTCCTCAAAATGTACCATCAGAGCTACAACAACTGGCAGCTCCTTCTCATAGTCAGCAAGCCGCTTCATCATCATTGAGAGAGGCACCTTCGTCTCAACAAGGAATGAGCAGTACCACAGGAGAAGCAATAAATAGAGCCTGGCAAAATCTAACACGACAAGAACGAGAAGAACTATTGCGTCAGACATGGAATCGACTTCCAGATACGTCACATGTTCAAAACCTTGTACAACGATTTCCAGATAGGCCAAGTGTTCAAGACATTCTACAACGAACATCACAGCGTGTTCCACACAGTGTAATACCACAGCTACAACAACAACTGGCAGCCCCTTCTCATGGTCAACTAGCCACTTCATCATCATTAAGAGCGGCAACTTCGTCTCAACAAGGAACGAGCAGTAGCACAGGAACACCACCAACAAGTACTACAGACACTATATAAGCCTATAAGGTATGCTGCTGGTCCACCCTACCACTCCTAGCTCCTAATTAGAATTTGTTTGTTGACTTAACTTACCTTTAAAAGGAGATTTCTTTAACTGGTTTCATACTCTGTGTAGTGGTTTTTCAAAATGCTCTTTTTTGATGCTTCTCAAGTATTGCATTTATTTACTGTTGAATGTCCCAAGTTCTCCATCTTATTGTTTTAAAACTCAAATGGAGCTTCCCTCTTCACTCTTCTTGCAGGAACTGGTGATATGATATCATTGAAGACTTTGAAAGTCTGTTGCAGCGCTAAAGTAAATAACTGTTGAAGAAACGGAAAGATCCGGCTATGGGTGTTTCACCGAAAGATGAACTTAGCTAGCCAATTGACGCTAACCCATTGTCAATCGTATTTTCAGCGGTAGTTTAGTATGTATGGTTGTTGTAGTGGCAGTAGTAACTTTGACGTTCTAGTTTACATTCCTGCCTATATCAGTACCATTCCCAGCTTTGATCATGTCTTCAGTACTTTTTATCATTTGGTTTTTTATGTTTTGCTGATGAATCATATGCTACAATGTTATCCTTGATTTCATGAAGAACCATATGAGTTCCTTTCTCAGTATTTCGCTGATTTTATAGCCAGGCATATGATAAAGTTTTTTTAGGTAAATGTTACATCTGAACTCAGTTGGGTTCAACAGGCCAACTACGGAATTCGGAATGTTAACCTTAGTTTTAAAGGTTTTCATGTTCATAATGCAGTTATTAATGTGTACTGAAGGAGTCATTGACTGATTTAACAATGCCTCTGATTTAGGATCTTCAAAGCATCCTATAGTTGAATGCACCACGGCGGAGCCTTGATTAGTGTGGAAACCCTGCACTTAACGACATTCTAAGGAGTGACAAATGACCCATTTCCCGTTTCGTTTATAAGATCAGTGAAGTAATAACATCTATTTCTGCATAAGCAACTGATCATATTGTATAAAACTTGGCCAGCAGAAAAAAAAAACAGTTGATATAGATAATCCTCGTGATGATATCGATGTATAAGAATAAAAGCATACTGTGGTAACCTGATCGAATCAGCCGCCAAAAACTTAATCGACTTAGTACTCTTGTTTTGTCGAGCTCTTTAAAAATTATTGTCCACTAAAACTCGTGAATTTTTTCCCAAACAGTGAAGGTCATTCGGTAGTGCCCCCAATCCTATGCTTAATACTTATTGGAGTGGTAAACACTGCCATACTACTAATTACCATCAATCGGTATTACTTTAAACCTTCTTTGCTAATCGTGGATTGCTTAATCAAATTAAAAAAGTAACCTGAATGACAGATTATAGGCAGATACACAAATGATTCATCAACATTTTCCTTGTAGAAAAATTAATTACTTTATACCCTCTTGATTAAAAGCTCTTGTGCTAAAAGTTATTTTTGGGATTTCATACGACCTGTTAATTCCCCTATAGCACTTGACAACATCAGTAGATTAACTCAGATATCACAAACAAATTTTTTTTAATCTTAAGATTTATGTCCAGCCGGTTAGTTTGGGTCTGCAATGGTTACCTCGACCTGTACACCTGGTTCGATTGTGATAGACGTGATCTTCTTTACAACTTATGATGAACTTACACAATCAAATTAATAATGAAACCGGAGATTACCCGGAGGAGGAAGGAAGGTATACAGAGGGACTAAAGTGCAAACAAAAAAAAAGGATATACTAAAATAAAATAAAATAAAATTATTTTATAACTAGGTATCACCCCGGCCTACGGCCGGGGCTCAACCTTTTTCGTTTTTGTTTTGTTATTTGATCGGCTGGTCCGTATTCTACCAAAATCTTTTTTAGTCATTCGCAAAACTAATTAAATTATAACGGTCAAACATCGAGCTTATAAGTTAGTTCGGACTTGCGTCCCTAGTATTTGTGGTTGTGTCAAATTAACCGGGGTTTACAGCCCCGGCCGTGGTCCCTTGAGGATACCATAGTATTTTGTTGATCGGGTCAAATTAGCCGGGGCCGTGGTCCCTTGAGAATACTATAGTATTTTGTTGGTCAGGTCAAATTAGTCGGGGCTTAGAACCCCGGCCGTGGGACCTTAAACATTCCCTAATGTTTTGTTGGTCGGAGTTGTGACACTTAAATCTCGCACATAAATCTTTACCATGTTTTTTATTTTATTTGTTTTTTAAAAATAGCTTTTACATTAGTTGAGGCTAACTTAAATTTTCTTGAGAAAGTTATGGTACAAATCATTATGCTTATTGGATGATTGAACGTTCAAATGACTTATTCGATGGACCAGAGTATATCTGGTGTATACGTATAATCTTCATGGAGGGTCATCCACCAAACATAATCCAAACAGAACCATAGCCATATGTTTAACGTGAAGATGTATTAGTAAGGAGATATTTGGTTGCATTAAACATAAAGCCTCTTACCCAATTCACTCCTCTTCCTCTATTAGGTTTTCTTTCTTCTCCTTTCCTCTTTAGACCATTTTTTTTAAATCATCAGCTCTGTTTTCTTTTATTTCACCGTATCCATCCTTTAAATCATCCATAATAATAACTTAGTATTAATAACTCAGTATTATTATGATATTGAGAGACACAGTTAAGAATTAGAAGTCGTTAATGGAGGGGAAGAACTATAGATAGAAGACCATCTGTTGGTGAAACCGTTAAAGAATGATGCTCTCTTGTTCTATAAATACATCTACTTAGTGTTAGCCTATATTAACGGAAACTTAGTCAAATTAGGAAATCCGACGCTGCAGTCAAATTAAGAAATCCAAGGATCCGACGCCGTTAAATAATCTTTAGAATCATATTTTTATTAAGAAGCTAAGGGATCGGACGGACGTCTATATAAGACATATAACCGATCAATCTCCATCGTGGGATGACGAAATCGATGGTCGGATTTATAAGGCTACACACACCACTTCTTTTTATAATATAGATTATCTCCGAAATACGTATGTATTGATGAGATGATATCCAACGGTTAATATGTGCACCCTTACGATAGTTGTCACAAGGATGACCTCATCACAGCATGACTCGCAACGCAATATCACGTGGTAATAGCTTCTCCATTGTTGAGAACTCACCAACGTTAAAATCTAGATAGGATTTTTAAACCTTAGCCATATGTATTTTGGATCGAGGATAAAAGAAAGTCGGATCTAGACTTCTCCCCATGATTCTCATCTTTAATTACATGACAACGTTTCAAAATTTTTAAAACTCTTAACTAACCGATAAAATATATTCAAATGGGTAATAACCCTCTTAAGTACATGCATTAAAATCTTAAAATGATGAGTTCGTGGTTGTGCCGGAGAAAATTCTTGGAAATCTAGTGATAAGCTTGAATGAGAGCTGCAGTTTATGCATTGTTGATGATTTAAGGTGTAGACAAGAATAACAAGAGCAAGTTTCACAGACAATAGTGAGCTCCAATTAGCTTTGCAAAATCCCATTTGCATTGGCTGAATTTTTTAGTGAAAGAGAAAAAGGACGGGGAAGTGTCAATATACAGGCAAAACAAAACAAAACTGATGCGTCTCAAGGTGGACCAAGGGGATAGTCCAACTGTGGACCAAGCCTCTCCACCATAGAGATCGATAGGTGGGGTTTATAAGTTTTAAGTGGGCCCTCAAAAGAGTTTGAAGAGCTAAATTTCAATGGTCCGTATTTGGACCATAAAAATCGGAAATGATTAATTTATCGCAATTTTGTCCCGCAAAAAAATTCCGCCTAAGATACAGGGTTGGGCACATTTAAAATCCTTTCTAATCCCAATGTAGAGAGGTGCTCCCGTGGCCGCACGATCCCCTCACGGGATGCATTGTGGGAGAATAGTGCGGTAAGTGTATGACTACTCCATAAAAATAAAAATTGGTACACCTTTAAACTTTTCGAAATAAAGCCACGTGTTCAACTGTTTCACTACATAAATCGGAGTTTTCGAATCGCTCGACAAACAAAAGAAGAAGTTGCATTTTTTCACGATTTATCGCTTGAAAAATAAAAGATACGTCACCAACATTAGTAACTCTACCTCCAAATTAATCAACATATCCATTTTGTATATCCATTTCGTATATCCGTTGGTAATTTATCAGTTTTAATACGATTCCAGTGTCTACTTATTCCAACTAGAAACGCTCTAATTATACAAGGCGCTAATGGAACCTTGCAGATACTACCTCTTCTTTCAACAACAATTCTGACAAGTCTAAATTTAACAAGTTTGTGAATCTTTAGATTTTAATCTCTTATTGTTCCTCAGAACCAATGTTTTTAATAAGAGATTTTTGAGATTTTTGATTGATTGTAAGAGTGAAACAAGTAGATGATGATGACAGATTTTAGGTTTTCCCCATGAAATTGCTGTGACTTTGGAGAGTGAACTCTAAAATTTTATTTAAAAGGAAAATGACGCACGAGTTAAATCAGACCTATTGGTGGCTTGGTGTTATTTGAACTGTTCGATTGAAAAATTGGGTATTCATAGTCACGTGGGTCCCACCCGACGTGAGGGAAAATCTTTTTGGCAAAACGCTTAGATGTTTTTCTTAATTAGTTGTGTTTCCTTATCTTATTTAAATCACAATTCTAAACTATTATAACATAAGTACTTGTTGTGGAATGATCATTCAATCTTTATAAGTATTTCAAGCAATGGGTAAAGTATAAAGCATCTAAAGCTATTGTTGAGCTTTCAGTGCAAGGATAAAGTATCCCTTTTATAACCGCAGGAAATCCTACAACACACCCAAAGAATTATCTTAACTCTATTTTCAAGGTTGTCAGTCAAATATGAAAGATCAAGATTCACAAATAAGTATGAAAGTAATAGAACACAAAAGATTTAAGTGGTTTAGTATTAAACTTCTACGGGAGTGATTTCACTATAGATGATGGAGGATTACGAGGTTATTAGCTAAATACAGATGGTTCACAGTAATAGCTTTCTCTCTCAAAGTATAATAAGAACCTTAAAAAAAAACTCAACCCTCTCTTCTATGTTTTTCACCCGTATTATAGGCGAACGTTAGATGGTGGCTGACCGCTCACTGTGTTCACTCGTCGTCTCGTCACTTAACCCACTGTAGCTTTCTTGCATGATAATCTATCTTCGGCATCGTTCTCCTTCGTTCGTCAACTTTTTCGTTGATCTTTGCTAATGCTTTCGCTATCTTCTACGATCTCGTCAAAGTATGCCTCATCATCTTCTCTATACATCTTCCGACAGTCAGAAGACTCCTCTATTCGCTTATTAAATGTCAAACTACCTAATTCGAACTCAGCCATCGGTCCTTTTTATGCTTTACACGCGTCTTCATCTTTATGAATGGTTAGATATCTCAAAATAGGAAAAGAGCTCCGCAAATATTTTTCTGGTATTTATCACGAAGTCCTCTCATAGGGGTTTGGGATTTTAGATCTTCCACATGGTGGCGAGATTTTATTCCCTCACTCCTTTGTCGTAGTCATAAGCGTAGAATGAGAGATTTGCTAAGACATAAAAATGATATTTTATTCTTGGAAACTGTTAAACGGAAGAATTAGTCTAGATTCCAAACTAAATTTTTTATGTCGAGCTTATTGGTGGTGTTTGCCAAATCATCCTCTACAGATGCGTAATCTATAAACTTCGTAATAATGTGAAAATTGAGCTTTCTTCTTGTAATTTTTGATCTTATCTTTTATTACAATACCAGAGACGACTTCATTCTAAACGTAGAAAAGATGTTGCAGGAATTCGTGGGTGCCGTTGTGGAGCAGTGAATACAGATAATCGCATTGACCAAGGGTATTCTGGTTGGGAAATAGTCTTTGGGAGGACAGAAAGTTCTTGCATCGGCATACGATGTCACTAGTTTATAAAGTGTTATAAAAAATATAAGAAGTTTGTTATAAAAGATGGTTTATCATGAATTTAGTTTGTTTTTCGATCAGTTATTTAATGAGTGTGAGTTTTTTCTAAAATAACGAACCGAAAACGTCATTAAAGAAAATAAAATATGTGACTTTAAATCATGGATATAATCTGTTGTTTAGTACTACTACGGTAATTATACACTAGATTAGTACCACTACGATAATTATACACTAGATGAAATAACGATTGATGTATATCATAAGGGAGGCATTTTAAACAAGACTGAGGCGCAAATGGTTATGAGATCATCAACCTTTTTTTTTACACAAGAAAGAAAACAACCAAAATTACGAAAGCATTTGAATTGTGTTGTCCCATAACTAGAGTTGGCCCGGGGACATGCTCCCCGCCATTATTAGTTTGGTTCCCAAACTTTGGAAGTCTGAGTTTTTAGAACAAGTGATAGTCTCATGACAGTTGAATTTTTTACGTAACAAAGCTAATTTTAAAGCATCTGCATTGTCTGTTCCATGGATAAGTATACTTGGTTTTGTTATAAAATTCTCTTTGTTGTTGTCTTCATATATCCATATGTTGGCAGTGTCAGTAGTATCTCTATGCAATATAACAACATGTCCATCCATTTCTAATAAATGACAACTGTTGAAGTGAGGATCAGAAGAACTATCAACAGATCTGAACTTGGAAATTTGAATCGTTTTGAACATCTCACTTCCCTCATCGAATGCCACCATAAATACAACATTACCATTTTTACAATCGCCACACTCAAACATACCAGTAAATCAATAAAAAAATTTATTCGCATATACAGAACATATAAAACGGGATTAAAATAATGAGGCGACGCATCTTCGATCCTCGTCCATAAATTCTGGCCTACAATCAAGACCTCACAAACTGGGTCATTAACAATGGTGTCATCATCTTATTTCCGTGACATATTCCACATGCACATCTTTGTGTTTCTTAGTGGCAGGATCGTATCCAAAATAATAAGCAAGAGAACCGATATAGCAACAAGTTTTCTCTTCCATTTTTTTTATATATACGAAAGGATGAAATTTATTAGATATTGGAACCAGTAACATCATACATATCAGCATGTAATGCTTCTACTATGAAGTTTGGTGGATACTGAGGCCAACTTCTACTAATATGAAAATTACGAGAGTGTTTATCCAGTTTATTTGCTGGTTTATTGAAATTCCTATTGATGGACTTGCAAGTCCATAATGGATGTTTACTAAATAAATGAATGATGTCTAAGATCAGTGGTTGTAATTCCCATCTGACTTTCTGGTAGTATCCCTTTGATGCTGCTACTACATTCTGAGCATCAATCTCAAAGCACACTCGCTGCACAATGAGTTCTTCCGCCCACATTATAGCCTGCTTCAGCCATTCTACTTCTGCATGTTCTGCATCTAAGTGTCCATGTTCATAGATGCATCGTCCTTGTTCATATGCACCTGCAGAATTGCGAAGGATTAGTCCTATTAATGTATGATTAATGGAAGAAACAGTTTTGAAAGAAGCATCACAACACAAAGAATAAGTAGACATAGTAGGTGGTATCCATTTTTCCTGCATTGGCTCTGCTGGACTATTACTGCGATTTGTACTGTGTATTCTCTTCACAGATGAACCAATCATGTTGTTCATATGCTTGCTTTTACTTATTACTTCTATTGCATTTGGTTTCTTCTCATCAAAGACACATTTGCATCGTCCTTCAAAAGATCCCATACAATATTTTCCATCTTTACAATCCAATTCTCATCTAGTCTAGCAAACTCATTGGTAAACCAGCTGATTATCCATTCAGCAACACTCATGTCAGGGTTTTCCGTACTTCTACTAGCACCAGGAATAGAGGTCCAGACTGCCCTAGCAAATAAGCAATCCCAGATTATATGCTTAGTTGTTTCTTTTACCTGATGGCACACACTACAATAATCACTTCCAGAGTGCATAACCCTCGTCATACGTTCACTTGATGGTACTATGTCATTAACAAACTTCCACAAGAAGGTTTTGATCCTTGACAATGTATCTAAATTCCATAGCTTCTTCCACATTGTTTCCATGTCAGGGTCATAAAGTGCAGTGGCATTAGTCTTAATATCGACAAGCCTTCTATATGCAGATTTCACTGTAAATTTTCCGTTTTTTGTGAGTGTCCATACCAGTCTATCTGTGCCGCTTGTGGGTATTCTCATACTTAGAATCTTGTGAGCATCTTCAGGAATGAATAGCTGATGCACGATGTCCATTTTCCAGGTATTTGTGTCTTCATCAATAAGGTCTGAAACTATACTATATTGAACAGCAAATTCGAAATCTGCAATGGGTTTTGGTGGTTCATATTTCCCTGCAATCCAGTTGTCCTTCCATGTAATGATTTTCCTTCCATCTCCAAGTAGTGAAAAGCTGTATTTTTAAAAAAACTTACTTCGCCTTGTATACTCTGCCACGCCCAAGTAGAATTCTTCTTTTTCGTGGAATGTAAAACTGATGTATCAGGGAATTTTTTTTCCTTCAATGCTTGACCCATAATTGATGAGAGTTATGGCATAGTCTCCAAACCGATTTGGCCAGTAAAGCTTTGTTGAAGCACTCCAGATCTCTAAAACCCAATCCACCAATTTATTTGTATTTGTTGACATTATCCCATGATGTTAAGTAAACTCCCTTTCCATCTTGCTTTTTCCACCAGAATCGCTTTTGCACTCTATCCAGTTCTTGAATGGTTGCTTTGAGTATTTTGAAAACTCCCATTTGATGTGAGGGCATTGCATTTAAGACGTTATTCACCATCACTGACCTCCCAGATTGAGTAAGAAACTTTCCATTCCATCTCAAAAGTCTTGTTTTCATCACTTCAACCAAGGAGGAGAAAGACTGTGTTCTTTTCCTATTGAGAAATAATGGGATTCCCAAGTATTTTTCATCCAGCATTATCTTCTTCATCCTAAGTCTTCTTAGAAGAATTCTGCAATGTCTTGAGTGGATATGTTTCGAAAAGAAGACTGCTGACTTCTGTAGGTTTATCTGTTGACCTGAAATAACACTAAAATCAGATAAGATTTGTAGAAGATTATTGACATTGTGTAGATCATCCTTCACAAATAACAAGCAATCGTCGGTGAATAGCAGGTGTGATATTGGTGGAGCATTCTTGGCTATTTTGATGCCCTGAATCTTCTTTTCGTTTTCTGTCGTTGCCAGAGCCGTTGTAAAAACTTCCATTGTTATTAAGAAGAGGTAAGGTGACCCGCCGTATTCCTCTGGTTGGTTTGAATTCTGCGCAAGGTAAACCATTTAGCATTATCTGAATTTCTGAAGTACTGATGCATTCTTGGATTAAGTCACAAAAGTGCTCAGCAAAACCAAAACTCCTCACGACTCTGTGCAAGAAAGGACATTCCACGCGATCAAAAGCCTTCGAAATGTCTAGCTTCAATGCCATGTATCCCTTTTTTAGTCTTTTTTATTTTCATGCAATGAATTAATTCATGTGCCAATGTAATATTGTCTCCTATCTGCCTGCCTGGAACGTACGCGGCTTGCATAGGTGAAATCAACTTCTCCATCATTGGTTTGAGTCTCAAGGCTATAATTTTTGTGATCAGCTTATAAGTTGTATTGCACAAAGCAATAGGCCTATAATCCCCAGGTGATTGTGGAAATTGCGTCTTTGGTATCAGACACAGATTTGTTTTGTTAATCTTTCGAAGCAATCTCCCACTCACGAAAAAACTTTGTATCATTTGTATGACATCAACTTTTATAATGTTCGATTGCGTCTGGAAGAAACCTGGTAGGAAGCCATCTGGACCAGTTACTTTCCATGGCTGCATGCTTTGTAATGCCTTGTGAATTTCTGCTTCATCTGGAATTCTAGTTAAAGCAGCATTTTCATCGTCAGTAATACAGTGTGGTAGTAGACTGAAGATGCCTTCATTATGCTTTGGATCATTGGTGCTCATAATGTTGGTGAAGTGTGATATGAGAAGTTGTTCAAGATCTTCTCTGCCAGAACACCATGTACCATTAGGTTTAAGGAGAGATTCAGTGCGATTTCTAGCTTTCCTTCTGTTTGCTTGTTGATGGAAGTACTTGGTATTTTGGTCCACTTCATGGAACATTGTGTCTCTCGATTATTGTCTGTAGAATTCCTCCTCACTGACATGCCATTCATTTATTTCTTGCTCAATCTGCTTAACTTGTTGTATAACAACACTATCCATACTTGATTGCCGCAAATCAGTTAGTTTATCTTGAAGACACTTAATGTTATCATGTATATTACCAAAAGTTTCCCTATTCCATTTTGATAAATCTCTTCTAGTAGTATCTAACTTCTTATCTAATCTAAAAGCTGCAGAACCCTGAACATGGTTAGACCAAGAGCACTTTATCTGATCTTGACAAGAAGTTTACCTAAGCCAACACTCAAAAAACTTCCAGTTTTTGGATTTAATAGCCTCATTAGGATAAAAATATAGAAATATAGGACAATGATCCGATCCTAGGAATGACAGATGTTTTAGGATGACATTTGGAAAAGTTAATAACCAGGTAAGATTTATAGGGGCTCTATCAAGTCTAGATTTGAGTCTACCAGTGCCATTTTTGCTACTAGTACAAGTATATGGACTACCATGGTATCTTAAATCAGATAGACCAATTCCTTGAATGAGTTGGACAATCTTAGAAGTTTTTGAGGAGGATCCAGAGTTTTTAGCTCTCTCATCAGCATGCATATGACATTTAATTCACCAACAAGGATCCAAGGTGCATCTATATTGAAGTTCTCACAAATATTTTTAATAAAATTCAATTGAACCTTTCTTTCTTGTGGGTATGGAGAACCATACACACAAGAGAGAAGCCAATGTGGTTTAGCAGGATCACTTTTGACAAGACAATTAAACATATTTTTATCTTTATAAATAATATCCATATGAAATCCATCTTTCCACAAAAGGCAAATACCTCTAGCTCTGCCTACAGAAGGTATATAAGAAGAATTTGGGAACCCTAAGGGTCTAACAAGTTGAAGATTCTTATCAGAGTTGATTTTGGTCTCTTGTAAGAAGACTATGTCAGGATAAAGCCTTTTATTTATATCTGATAGATAGTTTTTGGTATCCTTAGCAGCATAGCCATTACAATTCCAAGATAAAATCCGCATAGTATAATAAAAAGCAGTAATAAAAACAGGAATTGAACTAGAAGGGGAAACAATCGAAATAATAGAAGCAAAAGAAATAGCTTGTTGAAATAATTTTGGGATTACCTGCATGGTCTTACACTGACTATGATCTGTGGTTTCAGCAGTGTGAGTCCTTGGTTCACCAGCTTCCATCATTGGAATATTGCGATTTTCCAGATTAGAGGTAATAGTAGCATCACTGGTAATAGGGGCTTGGATATGGATATTATGAGGGTTCATTTGGGGTTCATTATTGAGTTCAGAGTTCCTCATGCGTTTGTTCTGCCTTAACTCATTTCCAGTCCTTCGTTCTTCCATCATCAGTGCAGCTTCATCTTTATCCATACTTTCTCCATTATTTCCTTCATAAACTTCAAACTCATTGTTCAAGTATTCCTGGTACGCTTCATCATTCAAGGTATCCAAAAACAAAAGATGTGAAGTGTACATACACTTGCTGTCATCGTGATCTATAACAAAACGCTTTAGATATATTTCCTTTGGTTGCAATTCCCAGTGGTAGCGGATCCAACTTTCCCACATGTGGCAGTGTTCCACCATCCTACTCTATGCAATGGCTCTTTGAGACTTATCTCGACTCTGGATTTGACTGTATTACCATACCGTGGATTCAGTTTGGAGGAGTTGTTGATATTTTCCTTTCCATAAAACCTATAGCCTCATCCACCACCAAACTATTGAGATGCTCAAGCTTTAAATACTTAAATTGAATAGTGAAATCTTGGTGTGTGAACTTGTATTCAGATATTGGTACTCCGTTAGTATATTTTTGAACAACAAAAAGTGCTTCACCCACGAGCCATGGTCCATTGATCACTTCATCTCGTTCTTCTTCTGAGTTTAGTCAAACCATCATAAGGTTGTTCCTCATAACTCTGATATGTTTGTTTCTATAGTTCCTCCATAGCGAGTTGATTTCTTCCTTGATGACCCGCATATCAATTTTTTCTTTCCACATTAGCTTACCTAAAACTCCAAAGAGCTATTCGTCTGCTGCACTGTTGACTATTTGTGAAGTGCTAACAGTTCTTCTAGTTGTTAGTAACTCAATATTATCCCTTCTTAGTTGTCTTGACAACTGATTGATGGGGTTGTTGTTGGAAGAAGACATGATGAGATTTTGCTTAAGGTTACTTAAAAGAGAGAGGTTGAGCTTAGGGTTTTGAAACCAAGTAACATAATTTATACTAACCTTCTTTGGATAGTTGTAATCTTTCCTAAGATGATAAGTACCGATCCTACAATGTAGGAAGGGATATTGACGCAGTAATTGACCAGAAAATCTCTTAACAGTATATTGTTTTCCTGAGGGAAAGTATAATTATAAAAAAGGTAAGCACTTAGTCTCCGGCACCAAAGACGGATTTGATTGAGAGGTAATTTTTGAATTTGAAAAATTGAGGGGTAATGAGTTTTGACTGAGTTTGGATCTTGGGTGGTATGGAAGATGGGTAACCTGATACTACTATTCTGATTTTGATCTAAGGTGATTCTTAGATTGATACTACTATGAAGGACCATCGCAAGAACGATGGTTAGCACCACTGCTTTAAGCTTTATTGTACTTGACACCACTGTCATTGAACCAAGAACTTTCCACATACTGAATATAAAGCACCACTGGATCCCACAGAGAGTCAAGAGACCTGCAAAAATTAGAACTCTATTAAAACGAGCTTAGAAAAATAGAAAAACAAATAGAAGATGAAAAGAATTCCAAAGATACCACTGGAGTGAATATGCTTATAGAATTGAAAAAGAAAAACCCATTATCTTAGTACCACAACCAATAATGGATTAGCTTAGATAAAGTGCATAGAGAACTGTAGTAAAATAGAGACGAATAGCAGTAAATAGATAAAGAGATAATATCATAAATCAAAATCAAAGAAAAACTTGAAAAAATCAAAATCAGTCTTCTGTAGCCTCCATTAAGACTGTCGATTCAATCCATGACGTTATTTCCCAGTGCTAATATTATATATGCAAGTAGCATCATCGTGTCCATAAACGAAACAAAACAAACTATTAACACCTCCAATAATTTCAATACATTGAGTCGACCTCAAGTTCCTTATGTTAGGAATGGTTGACGCTACTCTGCCGCATCCTTTAGAAAATAAGCCAGTGGTCTTGAAATACACTCGATAACCTTGGAAATAGATGTTGCTAAACTGGTTTCCCTTCTCACTTCCAACTTTTGAAATGATGATGAACATCAAAGTTTAGATATGCACTTGAACCACATAAGTGACTTAGCAGGGATTCTGCTTAGTATATCATGTACAACTAATGTAGAACGATAATGGAAGAATGTGAAAAAGCGGGGGTATAACAACCACACCCAATATTTCAATTAGAAATCTATATGGACTAACTCCAATATAATTTTAAGAGAACCAACTAGACAGTCAGACTCAATCTTAATAAAAGTATATCAAAGAGTTATATCTCTCTTTCTCGATTCAATACTTACTCAAGCAAATAAAAATACGTGAGTCTAATTGAATATAAGAGAAATTACTTGAACGGTACCAAAGACCAATGTTCAAGGATCAATTAATTTCAATCAACAACCAAAGGTTGGATTTCCCAATTGATCGATTCAACGCACAACCTGTGATATTTCAATTATATAACAAAATATAATGTGGAAAAGAAATAACACCGACACCAGAACTTTTGTTAACGAGGAAACCGCAAATGAAGAAAAACCCCGGGACCTAGTCAAGATTGAACACACATTGTATTAAGCCGCTACATATACTAGCCTACTACAAACTAACTTCGGTCTGGACTGTAGTTGAACCCCAATCAATCTCACACTGATTCAAGGTACAATTGCGCTCCTTACGTGTCTGATCCCAGCAGAATACTACACACTTGATTTCCTTAGATGATCTCACCCACAACTAAGAGTTGCTACGACCTAAAGTCAAAAACGTTAATAAAAAAATTTGTATCACACAAAAAAGTCTATGGTAATAGATAAATCTGTCTCCCGCAGAAATACCTACGGGTTTTTGTTCCGTCTTTTGATAAATCAAGGTGAACATGAACCAATTGATAACCCAGACTTATATTCACGAAGAACAACCTAGAATTATCAATCACCTCACGATAATATTAATCGACTAGCGAAAGAAGATATTGAAGAATCACAAACGATGAGATGAAGGTGTTTGTGACTTCTTTTATATCTTGCCTATCGGAGAAATCAATCTCAAGCCAATCTTACGATTTTACTCAAATACGATAGAAACATCAAGATCAGATCACGCAACTACAGAGAAAATAGTTGGGTTTGGCTTCACAATCCCAATGAAGTCTTCAAGTCGTTAACCTACAGGGTCTCGGTAGAAACCTAAGGTTAAAGGAGAATTGACTCTAGCTAATACAACTAGTATCACACAGGAGGTGTGGGGATTAGGTTTCCCAGTTACTAGAGTTATCCTTTATATAGACTTTCAAATCAGGGTTTGGAATCAATGTTAGCTTAGTAACAAAGCATTCAATATTCATTGTTAGATGAAAACCTGATTAGATTCAAGCTAATATCTTTCAACCGTTAGATCGAAACTTAGCTTGTTACACGCAAATGAAATGCACGTTTTAGTTTTGTGCAACCGTACCCAAACATGTACATTTTGTTGGTTCAACATCAGTTAACCAAATGGTTAGCCATATGAGCACTTTCATATCAACCATATTCTTTTTTACCACAACTAGTTCAAATGACTCAAATGAACTAGTTAGAGAGTTGTTCAATTGCTTAGATCTTTATAATAGACACAATTGAAACAAAAACGATTTGATTCACTCGAATCGATCCATGAACTTTATAGCCACGGTTTGCAAACTTGCATTCCTTAGTTTATATAAGTTTAAGTTCACGAATAATCGTTTTTAGAAAATAACCAACTTTAGTTCGCGGACTTAAGTACCCGGAATAAATTTGTTTTCAATTCACAATCTCCATCAGAAATTCTCGGGATGAGAACCTCCAACGGTACGCGGACTCTAGTTATGTTTTTCCTGAGCATCAAAGTACGCATACTTAGGTTCAAGGAATAAGGACTTATACATGTATGAGTTACCACACAATGCTTATATCCCACAATGGTTATATAATCTAAACTTTCATTTCAATCATTGAAACATTTTTAGAGGACGTTATATAGTTGTTGTTCACAAACCATTTTTCGTCAAAGCCATTTTCAAGTGATTGAAACTTAACATGACTTTTGTCACTAGTAAATGTGAACTTGTCCAAATTGAAAGCTTACCAACACATATTTCGAGAAATAGATAAGCGAGATAAACTCGGCTCGAGATAGCAAATGTGTATAATCAAAGTCTATATAGCAAAACGACTTTTGTCTTAAGATAAGAGATAGAGTAGATATACTTTTGAGTGATAGATAAGTTAAAGTATCCATATACCTTTTAGTCGATGAAGTTCCACCATTTCCTTGAGTAGTTCTTCGTCTTTGTATGATGATCGTCATGGAGTCTTGAGCTCAACTATACTTTCTATCCTAGTCCGAGACTTAGCTAATAGTAGACAAGAAATCAAGACTTATAGTTTTGATCACTAACATTGACAAACATGCTTGAGATAGCAACGCATGCGAGTTCGACCGAGCAGTGCTTTAACAATCTCCCCCTTTGTCAATTTTTATGACAAAACTATCAATACATATGGAATACAAAAATAGATAAATAAACTTTTGCAGCTTCTCTTCCACATGCCTGATCTTCTTGGTTATTCAGCATTACTCGAAATCTTCGTCACTTCCAAGTACTCCAATGATCCCAAATGTTGTAAGTTTAATATCACCTTTGTTGAAAATCCGTAGTCATAACAATGAGAAAACAAGAATTCTCAATCACTGTTATACAGTATCATAGTATTATTATACAACATCAAAGTTCAATTGTATCACAACTTCGACAACAATACTATGGTGATATGTATCACTCCTCCTTAGTCAATACTCCATATCACATGGAAACCACTCGCCCTTACATAATGATACGAAAACCATATGTATTTGTAGTGTGAACTACATATTAATTCTCCCCTTTTTGTCAATAAAATTGGCAAAGGTAAGAAAACTAGTGGGATCCTAATGAAATTTCCATAGAGACATTTCATGACCACAAGAAAGTACATATCAACTTTTTAGATGCCATCATATAGCCGAAGCTAATGCATCCATCAAGGAGTTTATAAAGATACAAGATAACCCTATAATATTCCACAACTGCACTCCCCACAAAGATTTGGAAATAAAGCACAAGTTCTATTAAGAAATATCCCCATAAAATGTCATTCCCGAAAGAACAACAAGAAAGACCTTATTTTCATAAGAAAATAAGGATTTCTTTGGACATAAAAAATCACATACCAATATGAATTTGAATCCAGAAATACTCAATTAAATTAACCACAAGAAAACCCATGATTAATTTAATCGGAAATACACAACTAAATTACCACAAGAGTGTGATCAATTCAATTGGTCATGCTCGACATAAGAGAACTTACGGAGCCGCACATAATATAGATAAAATATGGATCAGGGAAGATCAATACTGCGGAATAGACAAGGATTCATTCTATTTTCCATCACTATTTGCACAATGACATACAATAGACATAATCCTTGTAAAAAAAATTTCATCCTATCTTCCATCAATACTTGCATAATGACATAATAGGCTTAAAACTTTTGTAATATCAAAAGTTCATTTATTCTTTTATCAATACATGCATATCGACGTATGAAAGAGTTAACTTTTGACAAAGTATGTGACAATCATAGTTCACGGACGCAAACAATCATAGAAAATAACCAACTTTAGTTCGAGGACTGGTACGCGGACTTAAGTACCCGGAATAAGTTTGTTTTCAATTCACAAACTCCAGCAGAAATTCTCGGGATGAGAACCTCCGACAATACGCGGACTGTGTACGCGGACTCTAGTTCCGGTGTTCCTGAGCAGAAAAGTACGCATACTTTGGTTCAAGGAATAAGGACTTATACATGTATGAGTTACCACACAATGCTTATATCCCACATTGGTTATATAATCTAAACTCTCATTTCAATCATTGAAACATTCTTAGAGGACGTTATACAGTTGTTATTCACAAACCATTTTTCGTCAAAGCCATTTTCAAGTGATTGAAACTTAACATGACTTTCGCCACTAGTAAAGATGAACTTGGCCTAAGAGAAAGCTTACCAACACATATTTCGAGAAATAGATTAGCGGGATAAACCGGCTCGAAATAACAAATGTGTGTGATCAAAGTCTATATAGCAAAACGAATTTTGTCTCAAGATATGATATAGAGTAGATAGACTTTTGAGTGATAGATAAGTTCAAGTCTCCACATACCTTTTAGTCGATGAAGTTCCACCAGTTCCTTGAGTAGTTCTTCGTCTTTGTATGATGATCGTCATGGAGTCTTGAGCTCAACTATACTTTTTATCCTAGTTCAAGACTTAGCTAATAGTAGACTAGAAATCAAGACTTATAGTTTTGATCACTAACATTGACAAACATGCTTGAGATAACAACGCATGCGAGTTCGACCGAGCAGTGCTCTGACAGAATGCAATACGGAGATCGCTAAGGATTGGAAAAAAGAAAGAGACGAATAAACGATATTAATCAAGAGAAAGAAAAGATAAAAGAAATTTTTTGTTAAATGAATAATAAGATTGATAAATAATATGTTTGATAAAAGATTGTATCCTGTAAGACAATCTTATGCCTGTTTATATAGTCTACTAGATACCTAAGATAACTAGAATTTTAAATAAAGAAAAATACTAAAAAATGAAATAATGATAATTTATAAAACAAGGTAGATGTCCTATATCAGTCCACCCTTCTTAAGAAAAACTCGACCTCGAATTGAATGTGAATAGGTTTCATGATCAAATAAATGCGACGCTTATTCTCATATCCATACTTCAAACGGTTTCCCAAGCCATTCAACTGTTGGTGAGGTTTACCACGGTCAAATACAAATCCCAGGGATTTAGAGATCCTAAAACTAAGTAGAAAAGAGAAGTTGTATAATGCGTGTCTAATTTTTCCATGATCAAACACAAAACTCACGCCATTAGTGGTGGTAATGGTACCAACCATATGAGTAGCGGTCGCTAAATTCTTCACTTCTCCTTTTACTTGGTTGACCCGAAATATATCTTTCACAATAAGATCATCTAGTTTATAAACATATGGATTCTGTATTTATTTACCACGATCGAAAACCAAACAAATATTTTGAATATCTTGTAGTTCTTTATTCCTTTCTTCAAGTGCTATAAAGGCTTTATGATTTGAAATGGTGTGAGAGAAACCATAACGACTGTGAGTAATATATTCCAAGAAACAATGGTATCTTGTAGCTAGAGTTTTAAACTCCGAAAGATCTAATGCCGAAACACTTGAACTCATCAATTGTATCATCTTCTTGTGTCGTAGTAGATTGGTCACCATTGATTTTGGGTGCCAAAACTTGAGACAAAATATTTTGCTTTGTTGGTTCCTTGAAGCAATGAAGCGCTTCTATTATCCTATCTAAATCTCGACGTTCGGTTGGCACTACACTAGTTGTAGCATTCATGCAAATACCAATGTCTTGATTGAAAGGCACGTTGTTTCTTACAAAATCTTTGGCTAACGTGATTCTCTCTGTGTTTGAGAAATTTCGACCACGAATTCTTATAACATAATTTTCAGTAGTTATTTCTTTTTCAAATCGATAATCATACACATATGTAGACATACACATCAAAATAGAATAATCCCCATAGGTAGATTCAAAAAGTTGATTCTTCCAAGGGTATATATATGAGACATGTTTGTTGACCACGAGTGATTAACAACTAAAATTTTTCTCCATAATAGATAAAGAAGATAATTCAAAATCGGAATCTACTAAATTATTAGGTTTATCAAGATTTGAACACTCACCAATAACATCTAGCAAATCATGCGAAACCTCTTTAACATGATTTTCTTCTTCTTTATTTTGAGTAGTAATTTCCATAAATTCTTAATCAACTGAACTACAGAAACTACATCAGTACTCTCGGATAATGGAAAATCCTCTTTGGTCTCTATATTGACATTTTTTTCTTGACGTTACGAAGAAATTTTTTCTCTGGGAATATCGAAATACGCCATAATAAGCTCCATTTATTTTTTTCATGTCCAAAAAGACTAGCTGAATTGATTTACAATATTGTTACATTGACTTCAGTCTAGTTGTATTGATTTACAACTTGCGGAAATATTGTCGAGATTGGAATGAATATTAATTTCTTTTCCCATTGTCTAAAACGGATAAAACTTTCAGAAGTAGAAAAGAAAATAAGTTTTTCTTTTTTTGTTTTTTTTCTTATATTTTAGGGTTTGAGTTCCGGAAGCGATACATAAGATCGAATTTTAAATGAAAATCTAAAATTGTTGGCTCTGGTACCAACTAATGTAGAACAATAAGGGAAGAATGCAATACGAAGATTGCTAAGGATGAGAAAGAAGAAAGAGATGTGAATAGATGATGTTAATCAAGAGAAAGAAAAGATAAAAAAGAATTCGTGTTAAACGAATAATAAGGTTGATAAATAATATGTTTGATAAAAGATTGTATCCTCTGAGACGATCATACACCTATTTATATGGGCTACTGGATACCTAAGATAAGTAGACTTTTAAACAAAGAAAAATACTAAACTAGAAAATAATGATAACTTGTAAAACAAGGTAGATGTCCTACATAAACAACATATCTTCATCAAATTCATTAACACTACTAGTACATGCGGCAGTATTTTTTGGGACAATTTCATTCTCATCATTATCAGCACCATTACCTTTTATCCTGTTATGCAACATTTTTTTTTGTCTCTCTACAATATCACAATCGACTATTTAATGTCCTTCAGTTGATCTATATATCATATATACTTTTTTTTATTATAATGCCACCATTCTAGTTTTGGCTCCCTATTAATATTTATCAATATCAAGTATTTTTTTCCTTCCAATTTTAATTTCTGTTTACAATACATTCGATTTTTAACACATAAGACATATTTTTATTATTCATTAATTAGTATTAATATGCAAAGTGGATAAGGTAAGATTTTGTGAACGCACTATTATAATTTTTCATGATGAATTTTTGAAATATATATTTTGAAAACTTAAAGAAAAACATACCAATTTTGGGAGCCTTTATTATCTTGGGGATTTAGGAGGCCTGCCCTTGGTACGGAGCTAGTAACATTTACTACTCTTTTCCAGGATCTTTAAAAAAAAAAAGGAAAATCAAACATCAGGCATAAGATTTAGAAATATTGTACGATTATCAACACATTTTACATAACAGGATTAGTTAATCAAATTTTGGTTCTCTTCGATGAGATACACATAAACTCAAGCGGTTCCCCGAATGTTGTTGTTTATAATATCCTGAAACAAAGGACATGGGAAGAGAAGTTGTACAAAAATTGGCAAACAAGTGTGAGTTTGGTCGTAGGGACCGCTGAAAACTCTGGCAGAGGTTCTGTTGGTGGCAAAAAATTTGGTATGTTTAATTTCATCAGTTAGTTGTTTGTTTTTTATATTGTTTTTCTAAATTTGATTTGTGTAATAATTTATTGTTTGCTTTTGTTCATGATGTAGGCGGCCTTTTAGTGAATGGGAAAGATGCTGGACAATGTTTTCTCACTGATCGTAGAGCAATCTTACCTTTATATATACTTTGAATGATGAGATATTTTAGTGTGGGTCAGTGTTAACCACATTTCAATATAGTCTAAAATTATTAGATGGTGAAGTAGTGTCTCTGTTTTGTTTAGTGGTAATGATTATGAGGCTAAAATTCTTAGCAGATATTGAATGAGGCCAAAATTCTCAGATCTTTTGATGCTGTTACTAAATTATGCTGAAATGGTTAGACAACTTTAATCTTTTTAGTTTAATTAATTTCAAAGTATAATATATCCTTGTTTTGTATACCTCTTCTACATCTTATTAGTTTGGAGAAAGTTAAAGAAGTTATGCAGTACTTTGGAATTCGTTATTCTTTCAAAGCAAAGCATACTAAGTGGGAAAAATTGCTTATCCTATAGTTTGGAGGGAAAATAATTTTAACCAAGGGTCCAAAAACCTTTTTAGAACAGAAAATTATTTTCAATCCTTTCACCATTCACGTGCAAAACCAATTCAACTATGTCCTCCACGTTCTTCAATCTTTTTGTGTGAATAAAAACACAGTTTTCACCAAATATGTTCGTTTTTTCTCTGTGTTGTCTCCCTTTGTTGTCATGTTTCTTCTTCTGTGAAAAATCCACAGAAACACATGATTACAAATCAAATCACGTGATCATCATCAAATCTAGGTCCTTTGTTTTTTAGAGGAATCAAAAGTTATATCTACATTGAAGAAATTATATGAAATCAAAAATCCTATTTTTTGAAGAATCACGAGAAACAAAACCCTAGTTTACTAAAAGAATTAGCACAATCGAGATTCCTCTCCCAAAAATCAGTAGAAGATTGTGATTTTGAAGAACAAAGTACTCCTAATCCTCATCAAAGAAGAAATCTGTTGTTTCCGAACTAGTATGAAAGAAGAAGAAGAAGAAATCTGTTGCAATCAACATTAAATATCCTAAAAAGGTATTACACCTAATTTTTTAAAAATACAATCTAATATGTGTTGTGCTATTACTTTTATTTTGTTGATTTTTACCAATTTCCTTATATGATCCTACAGTATATATCAGTATGTACTGCTAAAACTCTTGAAATGTACTGCTCAAAACCCCTTGTACTGCAGGTTGTGTATAAGCTTAAAGTACATATCAATATGTACTGCATGTATTTTATGTATGATTCCTAGAGCACATATCAATATGTACTGCTAAAAATCCTAGTTTATAGCTGATATGTAGTGTTGAAAGTACTTTGAAACTGAATTAGTTCATATCAACATGCACTGATGGATATATATGATCAATTTATATTTTATAGATACATGTTACTTAAGTTATATTAATATGTATTGGGTAAACCCATTTATGCTTTATATGTACTAGGTACACCCCTGGTACATATTTATATGTACGTATGGAAAAGTGTGTTTTCAGATGTTTGAATACCTGCAATAAATATTGATAGTATGTTCATTATGTAGGTAATATCGAGATTACCAAAAAGAATACGAAAGCAACTGCAAAACCCGCTAGAAGATATACATTAGAATATATCTGCACATACACCAAGAGGCATCCTATAATATGAAGATTTCTTTGGGGTTTAACGTCGAATAATATTTTGATGATCATGTTGCCTATCAAGAAGAGGAACTCACATGTGTTCTTCAAGCAATCTTACGGGTAAATTAAAAATTTGTCCATTCATATATGTCTTGTACCAGTACTATTACATATGGACTCCTCAATTGCTACTTCATTTTTCCAACACTCACTGAATATGGAAAAAATGCATCAACTTTAGTTAAATGCATTTACTACATTTTTCCAACCCTGCATTTTTTTTTTGTAGGTAGATGATGAAAAAATGCAAATAAAAAACGCAGAATAAATTGGTGGTACTGTCATGCAGGCTATTGACAGGAACTTCCCCTGAAAAGCCAGCAATGAAATTTCTGTTTCCATGATCTAGTCAGAGAGTAGATATTGATATATATTGAAGTATTCAGACAGTAAATATCGTGTGCACTAAAGTATTCATGAAGTAAATATATTATTAGATATCTCTAACTTATTGAATGTTATTTTCTTTTGTTATACTATGCTATCGTTTGTGGAATAGTAGTCTCTAATACTATTAAAATTTACAGTTTATATAAAACTTTATCTATGTTTTACTTTCATGATGTATTGAATTTTATTTTTTTGTTTTACATCATTTCTTTTCATTTTCTTATCATTCACTTTAGTTATCTATACTAAAAAGAGCTGAACTCTTCATAGAACTTCAAGCAGTAATGTTGGCCAGTTTTTGTTTAGTATCCAAAAACAAAGTCAATACATATATGATGTCTACATGAGTACACTTGCATTGTGTTTCATTACATGCTTTATTGCTTAGAGATTCATGGTACATATCTTCTTGCACTTCTTACAAATTCAAAGTACATATATGTTTATATATCTTATAGACTCAGATTACATATCCGCTTGTACTGCTTACTTAGAGAAAAATAACACATCCCTTATTCATTGTTTCCCTTTCCAAAAACAATAGAACTTTACACTGCTTAGTACATATCGATATGTATTTGTCAAGTAATATCAAGCATGTTTTATTGTATAACATACAGTTAATTACTGTCTACCAGGATTAAAACAATAATATAAGCAAATATAGAACTCTCTAGAATGCTGAGAAAATCAATACAATGGAAAAATTATATGGTTTAACTATTATTTGGGTTCCTTTACAGATTTTATACTCTCTCATGGAAGAACATGCAAGATACAAAGATCTCATCCCTTTTGAGATGCGAAAATCATCACCATCCAACCATTGGAGATCATATTCTTCAAAATAATAAGATATTTCCTCTAGTCTCCCTCTCAGGTTGATACCTGTATAAGTATGCTAACCTCAATAACCTGTATGTTGCATCTCTGGCATCCATAGCTGCAAATGCATTTTTCTTTGGATTTGAGCTTTTTCGCAGATCCACCAAATAATCTAGCAAACAACTTCATATTTAGAAGAGAACTCATTCAAACAACCTCAAATTTAGAATAAAACTCTTGCGAACAACCTCAGAATTAGAAGAAAACTCATGCAAACATCATGTAGTACATAGTTGTCCCAAAAGATTATACATTCTTATAACACGACGGGTCTGAAAACGTAGGGGCTACCAAATACACCCAAGTTTTTCGTTCGAAAAACTGCATAGAAAAAACTTAATACAATTGCAAGTAGACCAAACTTAATGATCCTTGACAATATGTATACATAGTTAATATCTCAACCTCTACTCAATCGGAATGTATATAAACATGAACGATTACAATATCCAAGATAGATCTAGTCTTATCCAAATAATTCAATCGGAATTCTTCCAAGTGATTAAACTTGTTATCTATCTTTCAAGATACAACTTCTATAAGAAATTAAACTCGTAATCGATTATAATTAAGAGGGCGTATTTACTTAGATTGAATACTTACAAACCTGTGTAAACACAATTATAAAGATTAACAATATAATGCGGAAAATGAAAAAAACAAGATAACATAAATTTTGTTAACGAGGAAACCGCAATAGCACAAAAACCTCGGGACCTCGTCCATATTGAACAGCACACTGCATTAAGCCATTACATACACTAGCCTACTATCAGACTTCAGACTGGAAAGTAGTTTAGACCGAATCCACCCTCCAAAGTGATTTAATTACAATCGCGCTCCTTACGTCTCTTGAACCTCGTAAGGTTCTGCACACTTGATTCCCTTAGCTGACGTCCTTTACATCCTAAGAGTTGCTTCAGGCGAAGTGAAAACTTTTGATTCCAATCTTCCTCTAACACGTAAGCATATTTGATTTCTGTTTAGATCAAAGATCAATGTGTGGGGATATATTTGCAATAGACAAATCTAGCAAACCTCACAAATCCGGAATTACGACTCCCAAAGAGCATCCTAGATTCTTAACCGCCTCTCAAGAAAAATCTTCGAAATTAACTAAGATCAGTCCTTAAATATCTATATGGACGAATCACAATTCTAGGATGAAGAGAACTTTGCGATTACTATTTATCTTGCCTGAAAGAGATTACGAAAACCTCGATAACAGAAAAGCAAGATCAAGATTCACGAACTATCAAGGTGAAGATATTCGGACCAGGATTCACAAATCCCCAAAACGAAGTACTTTAGTCGCATACCTAAAAGGTCTTTGATGACAACTCTAGAATCAACTAGGATACAAAGGGTCAGGGATTGATTTCCTTAGTTGAAATAGATGCTCTATTTATAGTTTTCGAAGACCAGGGTTAGCTTAGAATTCAAGCTAAGATAACTTGAGAATCAAGCAAATACTTTAGGTCTTCAAAATACAATAGATGACTATATATACGCCTAGGTTCGGTAACAGAACCGTGTATGATGACTATTCGGTTTGGAAAGTTATCCAAAGAAGTGAAAGCTATTTGACGTTCATTTAAACACCTATGAAATTAATCATGATACACAAACATTTATGTTTAAGTAATCAATGAAGTCTTAGAATTTTTTAAGAGAGTTCTAGCAATGCTAAATATATTAAAATAATAAGTCTTTAAGTATCTGCTAAACATTGTCAGGACAGCCGGTACAACGGTTTTCCAATCGTACGGCTTGTTCACGAGTCAGGGTGCTACAGTTCATGAACTCGAACCCTACTAGAGTACCGAACTCAGTTGACCATGGTTCCTGAACCGTGTTCGCCAACTGCAAGCATATTTATCCAACTTGTAAAATTTAGTTCACTACGGTTCGCCAACCGGGTTCATAAACCTGTTCCCAACTAAACTTGCAATTTGAGAACTGGTTTTCCAACCTTCTTGTATTTCTATATCTCAGATATCTATGGTTTATGAACTAGTTCGCCAACCTACCCTGAGTATAAATTTCAGTAAGTTTATATTCCTCTCTTATGATGTTTGAAACATACCCAAGTGATATAATCATTTGCATGGGCGATTTTCAATTGATCCACAAATTAATTCGTAGAACTAATATTATTAAGGACCTTTGAACATCTAATCGCTAAATCATATTTCGATTTTTTACAAGAGAAACTTGACTCGAAACATTTTTTTCTTCTGATTCTACTATTATTCATACGACATAGTCTCAATAGAAAAAATGATTCAGTCTTCACATACTTGATTCATAAGTTCCCAGATGTCTTCATCGATCTTCAGTATTCAGTAGTGATCTTTGATACTCAACTACAATTATAACCTATCTGATACTTGACTTAGTAGACTAGAGATCAAGATATAGTTTTTATCATCTAACATTGACAACAAGCTTGAGATAGAAAAACTTGGGGGTTCAACCTAGCAATGTTCTAACAATCTCCCCCTTTGTCAATTTTAGCGAAAAAAATATTCAATACATATTGATACAATAAGTAAACTTTTCAGCTCAATCCACTATGCTTGATTCCCTTGGTTCTTCAACACAAGTCTTGAATTCTTCGTACTTCAAGTTGTTATAATGTTCAGTTAGAGCATAGCTTGGTTGAACCCACCAAGCTTTGGTACGTCAAGGTAGTTTGTTATATTTCAGTATTTTAGAGTCGCTTGATTAATTACTAGAGTCAACTTCGTTTAGGTTAGACTATAAAGTATAGAAATATTGATACTTACAAGTACTACTCTGGAGACCTGAAGAATATGAAGAAGTAACGACTACAACAAAGACATCATCCTTCCACTTGAGTTTAGTAATATTGACTTGAACTTGTTTCTAAAAATGCGGGGGTACCAAAATACACCACCAACTTTTTCTTAGGAAACTTGTATAGAATAAACTCATATATAATTTCAAGAGTTACAACTTAATGAATCTCAATCAGGAATTATATGAAGAGTTTATATCTCTTTCTCTCATAATCAATATGTAAACGAAGACAAGTCTGTGAACCTGATTATGCCGTGAGAGTTCTTGGACGATTCCAAAGATCAATATCCAAGATCAATCAAGTCGTATTCAACAATTATGATGGACGTATCTAATTTGGTTGATTTAAATACAACTTGTGATATTTCAATTAAAAAAAGATAAACAATATAATGCGGAAAAAAAATAACACAAACACCAGAAATTTTGTTAACGAGGAGACCGCAAATGCAGAAAAACCCCGTGACCTAGTCCAGATTTGGACACTAAACCATATTAAGCCGCTACAGACTCTAGCTTACTATCAAAACTTTGTACTGGAATGTAGTTGAGACCGAATCCACCGTCATAGTAATTCAGTTACAGCCGTGCTCCTTACGCCTATTGAATCTCGCAAGACTCTGCGCAATTGATTCCCTTAGCTGACGTCCTTTACAGCCTAAAAGTTGCTTCAACTCAATTGAAGACTTTAAACAATAAAACCCCTTTACAACCACATTAACTCCAGCGGAAATATAAATCCACACTGGATCAAAATCTGGAATATGAATACTTTTCTATCTGTAAAACACTTCGTATGGAAAGTTGCTCACGCAATACTACCAAACAGTATCCGCATAGCAGCAATCATTCCAGGAATTGATAAAACTTGTAAACTCTACGGAGAGGGCCAGCAAACCTTAACTCACTTTTTCATGAATTGTAACTACACAACTCAAGTCTGGTTGCACATAAAATTTGATATTCAGTTGATGGGAATGTGTTGTGTAGTGTCACTATATGGCATATTTGGAAGACAAGAAGCAATATAGTTTTTAAAAAACAAAACCAAGATAGTGCAACTTAGCGGATAACATTGTAAAATTCATAAGCATCTATAATATGGCAACATCCAGGCTATGATGTCTACAAAACATTTTCTACAACCTCCTCAAGGAGGAGAAATTGACAATAACCAATAATAACTACACAGACATGGAAAGGCAGACAAGTTACATGGACCTCAAAATAAACATAACACCGATAATGATGAATGCAGCTTCAAATAATGATATTTCTCTTACCTTATGTTAGAGCATAGCTCGGTCAACCTCGCATGCGTTGCTATATCAAACATGTTTGTCAATATTAGTGATCAAAACTATAAAGTATTGATTTCTAGCCTATTAGGTAAGTCTCGGACTAGGATAGGAAAAGTGTAGTTGAGCTGAAGGACTTCATGGTGATTCAACGACAACGACGAAGATCTACACCAAAGAACCGTGGAACTTCATCAACAAAAAGGTATGTGAATACTTGAACTTATCTATCACTCGAAGTCTATCTATTCTTCTCCTACTTCTTGAGACAAAAGTCGTATGCTATATAGACTAGATCATATACACTTGATATTTCGAGTTGAGTATTCATTGCTTATCTTTTACTGGAAATCATGTGTTGGTAAAGCGTTTCGCTTTGATTAGGTTTATCTTCACCTAGTGACGAAAGTCATGAAAGTTTCAATCACTTTGGGAATTGCTCTGATGAGAAAGGACTGTTGTTCTTCGCGACTGAATATCGCCCTCTGAGAATGTTTCAATGATTGAAATGAGAGTTTAGATTATATAACCATGTATTCCTTGAACCGAAGTTTCGGAACTTTGTTGATCAAGAGAAATCGGTAGGTTTGTGGAATTGGCTTGCCAAGTCCGCGAACCCAATCCGCAGACCCAGTCCGCAAACTGACGGAAGTTTTCATCCCGAGAATTTCTGCTGAATTTTCCTTTAACTCGTTTGCGTGTTTAGTCCGCGAACTGGCGGAACTTCTCTTCCCGAGATTTTCTGCTGAGTTTGGAAAACTCAACCGATTAACTTAAGTCCGCGAACTTGTTTGTGAACTTAAGAGGTTATAATCTAAAGATTTTCTCTGAATATGAAACATTAATTATTAAGGAATGCTTTATGCAAACCGTGGTTATAATGTTCATAAGCCGACTCTAATCGAATCGAATCATCTTTGTTTCAATTGTGTCTTATGTAGTTACATAAGATCTCATAGCAATTGAACAACTCTTAACTAGTTCATTTGAGTCAATTGAACTAGTTATGGTGAAGAAGGACATGATTAATATGAGATGCACATATGGTTGACCTTTTGGGTTATCATGTTGAACCAACATACATGTACTCGTTTGGGCATGGTTTTCTCAAACCCAGTAAACGTGTACCCAAGTGTGTGTGACAAGCTATTCTTTCGATCTAACGGTTGAGTGATATTGGCTTGAATCTAAATCAGGTTTTCATCTAACGGTGGATAGAGTTTGCTTTGTACCTAAGGCAAACTCCTGATTTGAAAGGCTATATATAGGAGACATCTAGCTAGAGCAAAACTTAATCCCCACACGTCTGTGTGCTACTAGTGCGCTCGCTAGAGCCGATCTCCATTAACTCTTGAGTTTCTTCTCTAAACTCGAGTTATCGACTTAAAGACTTCATTGGGATTGTGACCGATACTACTTTTATCGTAGTTGTGTGATATGATCTTGCATCTTCTATCCTACGAGTACAATCGATTGATTGGCTTGAGATCGTGAGAGTTCTCCGATAGGCAAGATAAAGAAGTCACAAAAATCTTCGTCTCACTGTTTGTGATTCCTAGACAATCTGCTTGTATAGCCAGGAAGGATTGTAGAGAGATGATTGATTAATCTAGGTTGTTCTTCGGGAATATAAGTCCGGATTATCAATTGGTTCCTATTACCTTGATTTTATATCTAAAGACGGAACAAAACCTAGGGTTTATCTGTGGGAGACAAATTTATTTCTTTTGATACACTTTTATGTGTGAGACAGATTCGTTTATTATCAAGTCTGTGATTTTGGGTTACAACAACTCTTAGTTGTGGGTGAGATCAGATAAGAGAATCAAGTACGCAGTGTCCTGCTGGTATCAGAGGCGTAGGAGTACAATTGTACCTTGTATCAGTGAGAGATTGGTAGGGGTTCAACTATAGATCAGTCCGAAGTTAGTTTGCAGTAGGCTAATGTCTGTAGCGGCTTAATACAATGTGTATTCAATCTGGACTAGGTCCCGGGGTTTTTCTGCATTTGTGGTTTCCTCGTTAACAAAACTTATGGTGTCTGTGTTATTTCTTTTTCGTATTATATCTTATATAATAGAAATAATACAGGTTGTGTGTTCGTGATCATCAATTGGAAATCCAACCTTTGGTTGTTGATTGATATTGATTGATCCTTGGACATTGATCTTTGGTACCGTCCAAGTTCTCTCTCTTTGATAAAGACTCGCAGATTTCTATTTGCTTGAGTAAAGATAAAATCGAGAGATTGAGATATAACTCCTTGATATACTTTTTATCTAGATTGTGTCTGACTGTCTAGTTGATTCTCTAGCAAAGTATTCCGGAGTTAGTCCATACATATTGCTAAGCGAAATATTGGGTGGTGTTGTTAGACCCCCGCTTTTTCACCTTATGTGAGTATTCAGGTAACATCAGAGATTCAAGAGGGATCAATAGAGATTGTACCACCACAGAACAACTAGAGATAGAAGGTGCAGAAGCGACTTTCCGATGGGCAACGGATTGGAGTGGGCACACAATCACTTTCAGAAGTGATTCTCAACAGACTCTAATGCTGCTGATATGAATGTACGCAAAGGCAAGGGAACAACGTTACAAATTGAATTAGCAGAGACTTTGGAAACAACAAAATTTGATATAAACTTTAGAGTTAATGCTTTTATTTTAGTAAGAAGAATAGATATCATATGGGCATCTAAACTAGTAATCCTTTATAACAAGTATTCAATTCAAAACAATTGGAAAGGACGTGGCTTATGGGAAATCCTAACCTATCTAAATATATCCAGAATTGGAACAATGATGTAATGATTCACTGAAACTCTTCATTTGGAGCTCCCGATAATTTAATAGTAATTGAATGAGGGAAACCTCCGATAATTTAATAGTAACTGGGAAACCTCCTTTTCTAAAAATAATAATAAAAAAAAGTTATTTGTACCCAAAATTACTTTTGGGCACGGTACACGATTGAATTGATGATTTGATGTGTATGTTGGGTTAGGAGACGAATCGAAGAACAAATAAAGTGACACAGGTTTAACGTGGTTCAGCATGGTTGCCTACATCCACTGACGAATCCCCTTGGGGGTGATATTTTATTGATATCAGAATTACATTATGTATTTTTCTCTATTAGCTATCTCTCTCTCCTCCAGTTTTCTATCCCCCTCACTATTTATACAATTGTATACATAATTTCGAAATGGCATTAACTGCTCATTTATGCCTCCCTCTTCAATTCTGCATGAAATTGCTGGAATTATTATTACATGTATGAAACTGCTGCATGTATCCATCTTAAATTCTGCATGACATGCTGGAATTAACTCTGCATGCCTCCATCTTCAATTCTGCATGAAACTATTTGCATGCTTCTTTGAATAAATTCGGCATGAATGATGGCTGTCAGTATTGGTGGACACTAGCAGCATGGCTAGAAACAGGATGGGTAAATACTGGCTGGCAGCACATCTGGCAGCATGGCTAGAAACAGGATGGGTAAATACTGGCTGGCAGCACATCTGGCAGCATGGCTAGAAACAGGATGGGTAAATACTGGCTGGCAGCACATCTAGCAGCATGGCTGACAGACATAATGGGCTGCCCGTTTGGATGGAGGATTCCGCCTGTGGGCATGGCCGAGCAACATGGCCGGGGGACATGCCCGGGGAAGATGGCCGGGGATCAGTTGGCAGTATCGTTGGCGATATTGACGAAAATTGGCTGGAAGTGCGACTGGCAACTTTACTTCGACCGTTACCGATGGTTGATTTTGACCATTGACCGGTATTGACCTTTGGCCATTGACTGGTGTTGATTTCACGAAGCATTGGAATTGCTGGTAGCTACTTCAATGAGTAAGCTGGTGGCAGGCTTGAATGAGGGCCAAAGGGTGATTTAAGTAGCAATTTGGCCCATCATGTGACATTTTCACTCATGGTACCAACAAAAGTGTTGAACGGCTTCTCGGACAATTAAAATTTAGAGGGGAAAAAAATAAAAGCAATTTACGAAAAGCAAATTGAAAATTTACTCATTGTTGAAAGCAACCATTTATGGACTACATGTCCAAACGCAATTACCTAGGTGAACTTGGCAACCATTGCTTATTTCTATTGAGTTTAAATAACCTACGAAAATGATAATCTAAGTTATCATTTACCCAACACAGAAAATTCAATTTAGCAGTTCCTTTTTTTCTTATTGAAGATGAGAAAGAGATCGGAGTTTTTGATCGAGACCGAGAATCCCTCTTAATAAACCCCTAGTAGAGCGTTTAAGGGATCAAGCCCGCAACCAAATAAGTCCCACATGACCATCCCAATTTAGAAGTCGAAACTACCCTTCATTTTTCTTATCAGACCGATAACATGTTTTGATACCAGAATCATAAGTCCGAAGCAAAACTGATACGAGAAGCGAAAGTCAAAAACAAAACTATATTGCTTTGCCAAAAGCTTTTTTTATTTTCTTTTAGAAATTATTCGAAATCCTAGACCCAAACTAACTTTTAATTTTTTTGCAAGAGTCAAAGGTAACTTCTGAAAACATACCAAACAAGCCACAATTGGATTAAGAGAACAGAAATGGGAAAATATACAGGTGCAATGACACTGACAATACTATCTTCCGATAACGATGAGTAGACCTTCTCATATGCCCATTAGATAAGTAAGCCAATAGTTGTCATTTGAACCGCTTCCCGGATAATTAAAATTTAGAGGAAAAAAAAAGAACAGCAACTTGGGAAAAGCAAAGTGAAAATTTACTCGTTGTTAGAAACAACTGCAGTCCAAACGCAATTACCTAAGCGAACTTGGCAACCATTGCTTACATATATCGAGTTAAACATGTCCAGGGTTTCAAGGATTATTACAAGTCGTAGCCGTCTGTCGAGACACATAAAATCTTCACGTGGTTTTGCTGCATCTCTTTTCAATGGAGGTACTTAAGAAATTTATCGTGATTAATGATTGGGAGGAGAAGAAGCGTACGATTATTACTACTGAGATTCATGATTCGGGGAAAAAGAAGATTACCACTGAGATTCATGATTTTTCCGGCGACAAGGAGCGCACGATTATTACTAGTGAGATTCATGATCCGGAAGAGAAGCGTATGATTCATCAGGCAAGACTTGCTCACCGGTTAAGGAGATAGTTCTGACGTACACCACCGCTTTTCGGCATGATCGCCTTTGCCGAGCTGCACAAGCATGAAAACCAAACCAGGGCAACTAATGTCGTGTCGTGTTACACCATCCCGTGGTAGGAGAAATAGGTCATGGTATCCTTGAGGCCCAACTAAATGGGTTCACATACACGGCCTCAGATTTTCGCATGGTTTTCGAGAATGCAAATGTAGACGGGTGTTTTTGGCGACTTGGGGACGTGGAGCCGCCTCTCTTGCAATTCCACTTGAAGCACCCCATCATGGTGGTGACAAAAAGGATATCCAATTCTGTTTGATGCCAACCCCACCGGAACTTGTTGAGGATTCAGATTGCATCCGGAACAGGGCTAGCAGTCGTAACGAAGATTTAAAGAACTTTGTCAACAAAGTTAAAGAAACTCAGTGGACTTGCAGTAATGTCACACCTATATATTTTGAGGCGCTAGATGAGTGCCAAGGTATTTCCCACGGGTAAACCAGCCATCTTCGCCGTGACTTATTCTGCCCTAGTTGTGCTCGTAGGACAACCTTTCTTTGTGGTACCACTAGACGTCATCGAGATTGTTAATCTGGCACTCCTTGAACCTGGAATGATTCATATGACGGTCTTATTTAAAGACTTCAAGCGTGCTGTGCTTGAAATCTGCTCAATTCGCTTAGATCTTCTCACCGGCATAAAACATCGTTTGAACTATGCGGACGTGAAGTACTATGTTAACAGTGAAAGCCGAGACTGGCATAGCTTAGTCAGAAGCATCTCCGAGTCTCCAGAGACTTTCATACAGTACGGTGGATGGGAATCCTTGGATAAACCTACTTTGGCCTACTACCCGATAATATAAATATGGATTAAAATAAGCTTCCACAAGACTGGTAAGAAAAGCTAACAATTTCTCTTCTTATAAAAGGTTTTGCATGTTTTTATCAAATGAAGCGGAAAGAATGTCTTAATAGCTCAAATTTGTGTAGATGAAACTTTTTGATGAATTCCAAATCTCTTTAGGAAAGGAGTTCCAAATGAACAATATTGGTGAATTGAAGTACTTTCTGGGATCACAAATTCAACAACATAAGGATGTAATTTATATTTCTAAAGAGAAATATGCCAAGGAACTTGTTAAAAAATTTGGCCAATGGAAAGCAAATTTAGAATTTACTCATTGTTAAAAACACCATTTTTTTTTGATCGGCTAAAAACAACCATTTGACTACATGCTCGAAACGCAATTATCTAAAATACTAGTACTAGACTACTAGTAATGGACTCAATCAAATCCACCATCCTCTTCGGATCCCAAACCATGCGATTGCAGCGACTGCGGCACCCCCTAAGTGAGCTTCTCCAGAGATTTTACCATCTGCCATCTTCATCCTGTACAGATCTTTTCCAACTAGAAATGCTCCCGCTAGCATCGCCGGAACCGGCAAAACGAGATAAAAATAGAGTTTAGATTTCGGAAAATGAAATATGTAAAGCAGGACAATTGCATTCACAGCACCACTTGAACCCAATCCTTGCCTTCCCCTTTTCGACGGATCAATGAAAGCATGGTGCACCAAGTAGAACACCGAGCCACCAACTGCCCCGGCCAAATACAAATTTAGCAAGAACCGTGGTCCGAATATCCGTCCGATTGTGCTGCCAAAGAATAAAAGACCAATCATGTTGCTGAAAAGATGTCCGACATCGATATGACTGAATGCGGAAGTAATCATTGTATGAACACGGCCGCTTTTGAAGTTTTCTACTGAAATCATAAAATTTTGTTTCATAAATGTCGGATCAGCACCATTCCAGAATGTGCAAACAGCAGTATTAGCTACGATTAACCCCCAAAGAACACCGTCCGTTGACGGAAACCACGAGTACTTACGACTCGAGGTACGGTATCTCTGATGGTTTGATCCAGCACTATTTCCAGGCAAATTACTACTTCTTGCAACAAGAATCCCACGATTAATGCTTTGCTTCTTCAAATGGGGGTTCAAGACTAAATGATTTGCTGAAAAAGCATCATAAATAATGTTATGGTGAGATTTTTGTGGAATAGATGAGCCGTTAGAGAGAAATTTAGTGGTACTAAATAACTCTCCTCCGGTGGTTTTTCCGGTGAGCGATGATGAAAGTATCAACTTTTTAGTAGAGACACTGAAATCTTGAAATGATGCTTTTGTGTTTACGTTGGAGAAATTTCTTGGAAATCTAGTTATAAGCTTGAATGAAAGTTGTAGTTTCTGCATTTTGATGATTCAAGGTGTAGACAAGAATAACAAGAGCAGGCTTTGCATAAGCTGAATTTTTATAGTAGAAGAGAAGAAAGATTGGGAAGAAATGAAATGACATGGCATGCCTGATGAACCAAAGCAGGAGTCACAATAATGGCTACAGGATACTAAAGAGGAATGATGATAAGTTGCTATCCATATGTGTGCCATTTTGAGTTAAGAGTGAATGGAACTTTCCGAGTGATGCAGAAAAGGATAGCCTTAAAAATGAAATATATTCTCGTGTGCATGAATCAAAACCAACCCTACTTACTTTGAAAGTCCTTATATCATAACGAGGTTCACTTAAGGCCGAGTGCAGTGGAGTAAAAGATGGGAATGAAAGCGACATCTGGGAACGTTCACTTAAGGCTGAGTGTAGGGAAGGTTAGCGGGGATTTCTATATAGAATTCTTGTCAGAAAAAGAGAAAAACGAGGACTAAATCCTCGCTTCCACTTTAATTATAATAAAAAGATTAATGAAATATATTAATATTAGATTTTGAGCACATCTTAAGAGTTTTAAATAAATAAAACACTTTTGGGCGCATTTAAACTACCTCCCTATCGCTACACTCATGCCTCTCTTCAGCATGACGTGGCATCACTGTGCAACCCCTACCTCTCCTCCTCCACTACACTCGGCCTAAGTATAGCTTTTTTCTTTTTTTAAAAGAAAAAAAACTTTTAAGTACAAATTCTTGCGTTTGATGGATGAGGTACAAGGTTCAGTTCCTGCTCCAATGTGCTGTCCTGTCGATCAACTGCCTAAGTTGTTGACTAGGCCTAGTTCTATCTAGGCAAAAGATTGAATCTCAAACCTAGCTAACGGCTAAACCTAGTGCTGGTTGGGTGGTAATAAATTCACTAACGATATTGGTGGTAAAAGGATCATGGTACTGGCACCAGGTCAACATAACTCGGATCATATTACGTCGAGCTTATTGGTGGTGGTTGTCCTATCATCCTCTGCAGGTGCGTGATCTACAAAATTTTCACCTTCTTTCGCAATAATGTGTGATAGTAGGGTTTTCTTCTTATAATTTTTGTTTCTGTCTTTTGTTACAGATACGAGAGACGATTTTGTTATAAATGTAGAAAAGATGTTACAGGAATTCGTAGGTGCCGTTGTGGAGCAGTGAATATAGATTACCGCATAATCAAAGATAATCAAAGATGAGTTAATTGTGACAGACTAAACCCTACAGCAACAAGGAGATTAACAAAGGAAGGACACAGTAAAGCGCCTTAACAAAACACCATGTTCATAATTTGTTATAAGGAACATATGCAGACTAAAAATTAAAGGCACTAACAACATACTAAACTGAGCTGCAGAAAAAGAAATCTAGGAAAGAAGCTGCCTGCGACGCTCCTTTCTCTGTTTAAGTAGAGATCCTACTAACACTTTCTTGTACAAGGTTGGCTGTGATGCATCTCTTAGGCTTCTGATAAGGACACCAGACTTTCATAGAACGACGTACATAGTCTAGTATCGAAATGAACAAGAACCGATGAGGGAATCCCGCTAATTTCGATCTCCTTGAAAAACTTTTTCTTCAAATCGTAAGAATATATATCCGTGGCCTTTGAACGTCTATCCGAATTCCTTGCATGAGTTTCCATGATGATTTCATCTGTTCCACTAGGAGTATGAAAATAGAAATCTCGCCCTTCTACCCAACGAACAGGTAATGTGACTGTATTCTTACTCCAGCTCCTGTCGGTGGAACCCATAGTTGTAGTACTCTCTTTGTCGTTGTCTTCATATATCCATAGGTCGGCAGTGTCAGCATTAATTCTGCGTAATATAGCAACACATCCATTCACTTCTAACAAATAACAGCAGTCAAGGACAGGATTAGGATCAGAAGGCCTATCAGCAGATCTGAATTTGGAAATTTCAATCGTTCTGAACTTCTCACTGCCAACATCGAAGGCCACCATAAATACATCATTGCCATTGTTCCAATCGCGGCACTCAAATACACCAGGAAACCAATAAACAGATCCGTTCACGTATACGGAACATACAGTGCGACAAAAATGATGAGGAGGGGCAGCTTCGATCTTTCTCCATGAATGAAAAACCGTTGAATCCTTATTAGGTATGAGAAGTATTATTACAGAATTATATTTCAGTGTCTTTCACAATACAAGACAAGGGTATTTATACCCAATCCTGATACACACGGACTTGGTCAAGTCAACAGGACATGACCTTGACCTATATTCCTAATACACCCCCCTCAAACGTTACAGACAGATGCTGAAACAGTTTGAAGAGATGAAAGAAAGAAAAGGAAAAACAAAACACTCCCTCAAACTGACAATACACCTCACAATGTCAGTTTGTTGCAAGAAAAACAAAAGAAAAATCACTCCCTTAACTATCAGAAACAGTACGAGAGAAAATATAAGAAAAACAAATGCACACTGTGGCAGCAAGCACATCAACAGTAGCGTAAACATCTCCATAAACATAATGAGCCTTGTCAGGAGCAGAAGCAAAAGTGATACGAAATTCTAAAGTCTTCCAGTGACACAAAAGATAGTAGGATACATAACCACTCACTCTTAGCACTAAAGTGAAGGAAATCCAAGGTGAAGGAGTAGCACCAGTTATGGCATCAAGGGACACCAACAGTTGCAGAAACACAAATAGCAATAATTGCAGCACCACTTGGACACAATTTGATGAAGTAAATGAAGCATGAAACAAGTAATAATTTGTTGAACATTTTTATGAAACGCTAGAACTAGCAGCAACACAAGTTGAATAACAACAGAAAAAGTAGCTTCCGGTATTTGTTTTGGTGTTCTCTGTTGGTTAAGAGACTCGAATTGTATTTGGTGTTCTCCGTTGGTTAAGAGACTCAAATTAATATTTAAGAACTGGTGTTTGTAAGACCAGATCTGTAAAGGTATTGGTATGACTTGTTTTGAAGTAACTAGTCATATAACTGGTTGTTGAAAAATGTTTTTAGGACCAGTTAGGTATCGAAAATCATTACTTCATGCTAAACTCATATAAAAAAGAAGTAATAATGAAAAAATGGGGAAAATTGTTATTAAAAGGTTATCACCCATGTTGATATTACTCGGAAGCTGCTACTGTTGTTGGATTGATATTAAAGTTGTTGTTTTTGTTATTGATTAGTTGATCTTGTTGATGATGTGGGTGTGGTTGTCCCTCCACTGCAGCTGATGAGAAATTGCTGGTGCTAAAATAATGGTGTTGTTGAGAATGAGATTGAGATGATGTTGCTAATGAGGAGCTGTTGCTACCAGCCAAAAAATATGGTCTAATGTGTACTGCTGCTGGTGAATGCAATTCACAATAACGTGCACCTATCATGAGACCCTCTTGACGAGTAGAAATTACATACAAGAACGACTCAATATATAGTATAATTCCAGTTATCCCATATATTATCATGCCTTCTAATAGCAACTTCAAAACACCTTGTGCTATCCCTAACCCTAAACAAACGATGACGTCGTTCATGTAAACATCCTGGCTGTAGTCATTCATGTAAACATCCTGGCTGTGGTCGCGACCAGGGAGATATCCTCCAGTATTTGCAAACTATGCACAGTTGATGTAAATCCAGATATAATTAAAATCCTTACCAATTTCTTGAAACAAGGAGAAAATGAATCAACAGTTGCAGTAGAAATCTTGAGAAAATCTTTCTTCAACTCTCGTTTTACAAACATATACGATTTTTTGTTAATGGGATATTGCATTGTTTAAATTCCTTAACCAATTCAACATCACTGAACCTAATTCATCCATCTGAACTAATACAACACCACTAATTGCTTTCAACATTTCATTCTTCCATGTAGAATGAATCCAATCATACCCAACTTTATCAATAAACCCAGATTGTAATATCCTATACCGATTCATAATCCCAGGAAGAATCAATCATAACCCAAATTCCATTTCTTCAACTTTATTTATCGAATTCTTTGATGGATATTTCATCTTCATCGTTGTTGAGTAATGATCTTAAGAGATTTGTGAATATACTGGATGAAAATCACCAAACTAGAGAAGGGGTTTTTGAATTAAGTTATGCCAAGTTGGAAAAGAAGTTGAGAAACATCTTCAAAGAGGGATTAGGGTACAAAAGATGAATGAGTCTTTGTAAAGAATCATAACCAGTAATCAGCAATTTCAATAACCCAAATTGAAAACCCTAATTTTTGAAACAAGGAACTGAGAATATTTGTAATTGTAACGAAAAATTACCTCTATCAAGTAAGAATTTATGATTGTAATTTCGATAACCTAAATTGAAAACCAAAATTTTTGAAACAAGGAACTGAGAATATTTGTAATTGTAACGAAAAATTACCTCTATCAAGTAAGAATTTATGATCACCCAAATGTCTGATCATTACAGCAGCCTAAATAGAAGCTTCTTACATTCTGAATTTGATTTCTTCTTTTTTTTCTTTTTTTTTTCTTTTTCTTCTTGTGAACTAAAAATTGATTCTCCATCAAAGAAAATATGGAGATGAAAACCTAGGATCGAAAAAGAATTTCAGTGGTTTTCCCGATTGATACCATGAAAAACCATTGAATCCTTATTAGGTATGAGAAGTATTATTACAGAATTATATTTCAGTGTCTTTCACAATACAAGACAACGGTATTTATACCCAATCCTGATACACACAGACTTGGTCAAGTCAACAGGACATGACCTTGACCTATATTCCTAATAATGAATTGTGGCCTACAGTCAAGACCTCACAAACTGGGCGGTAACAATGTTCCCATCATCCTGTTTATGTGACATATTCCACATGCACATGAATTTGTGTTTCTTTGTGGCAGGATCGTATCCAAAACAATAGGTAGGAGAACCAATATAGCAACAAGAACTCTTCTCTTCCCTAGCCTCCTTTAACACTGTCGATATAATCCATGGCGTTATTTCCCCGGTGCTAATATTAAACACGCAAGCAGCATTATCGTGGTCATCGTGAGTGAAATTGTTAACGAAACAGATCAAACCATTAACACCTCCGATAATGTCAGTACATCGAGCCGACCTCAAGTTCCTTGCGGTGGAAATGGTTACTCTGCCGCTTTCTTCAGATAATAAGACAGTGGTCTTGAAATACGCTGGATCACCTTGGTAATATATGCCCTCAATGGTTTGGAAATGGTTACGCACTTGAACCGCATAAGTGACTTTGCAGGAATTCTGCTTAGTATATCATATACTAACATATCTTCATCAGATATACTAATAACACTACTAGTACCTGCCATAGTAGTGTTTGGAGTAGTTCCGCAAACCCCTCAAGTCCCCCTGCAATATAACAATCGACCATTTAGCATCGCCCAGCTAATCTATTATAATTTTCTGAATTATAAAGCCAAAAAACACACAAACTACATACAAAAAAACCAAAAGATGGTATACACATAAAACATATATATTTTCACATGATCCGCAACCCATCCCTTCCAAATTCATGAAACAAACTTTAACAGACTAATAAGACCAAAAATCAAAATAGAGTAAATAAGATACCATACCTTCTGGAGGCACTGGGCAAAGCGGTGGCGCGATGAACTGACCATGTCTAGAATTTCAAAACACAAATTCAGTGTTAAAAAATGATTACTCGATAGAAAGAGGTGTTGAGGAGGAGGGATTGATTATACATTACCTTTGTATTTCTTTCTCCTGTTGGTGGGATTTAGACAGAATCAATAAGGATTGTGTGAAAGAATTTGTTTTTTCTAACAAGAAGTAGTTCAAGGGGTCGATAGTAACAAGGTTTAAGAAGCCACTACATTTTGAACATGTGTTTTCATTTCTGTGCAGGACTGCTGACAAGTGTCCATCAATCTTTACCATTTTTCAGTCTTCAGTCATTAATATCTGTTTTTTATCAACCTTCTACTTTGATTGAAGGCAAGGAGGTGGTCTCAATCTCTTCTGAAATACTAAAAGGGTAACTAAAAGACTGTGAAAACTTGGTTGTTGGCTATTTCATTGGAAATAGATTATCTTTCTCGGAAGTTCAATCTGCAATTGCCGATACTTGGAAGACGAAAGCAGAGGTAAAAATTACTATACATGGCAGTAATGCTTTCTTCTTTGAATTCTTGAATATGGAAGATAGAAGTATTGCTCTAGATATTGGACCTTTCTATATTTCAGGCAAACTGTTTGTGGTTAGATCATGGACCCCTTTGCTTGAAAACTCGATTACAGAGATGAAAACCATTCCTATTTGGATTTTGATTTATAATGTTCCTATTCATATGTGGAACAAAGTGGGATTAATTCCAATTGCTAGTTTCATTGGTAAGCTCTTGTTGATGGATGAATGTACTCTCAAAAAGTCTAGACTTATCTATGCTAGAGTCTTGGTTGAACTCAGTTTCGATTGTACTTATCCAAGTCATATTCATCTGTGGATTGATGGTGCCTTCGTCATGAATCTTCTTGTGGAGTACCAATGGAGACCTCCAAAATCTAGTCTCTGCTTTTCCTTCGGGCACTCCAACAACAAATGCAGTACCAAAGGGATGAAGAATAAAGCTCATTGGACAGCAAAGAAAAAACAGCAGCCAAGAGGGGTTGCTAATATCTTATCAACGAAGGAAGTAACAATGGAGAAGGATCATGCACCGCTTTCGTTACTTGAGAAGATCAATATGGTCGCTGATGTTGGAGCTGAAACAAGGGAAACGATCGCTCCTAATGGCACAAAACCCGTGAATGGGTCAGAGGAACTAAATGGGAGCTTTGAAGTAGGATTTGTTTCCACACCTTTGAATGAGAGTTTGATGTTGCAAGGAGCAAAGAGTGTGGTTACTGATTTTGATAAGAATGGAGAAGAAGACGAAGAGATAGTAGAACAAGAAAAGGTTCTTGGTGAGTGGGTTTCTTATAAAATAAAGAAAGGCACCGGCAAAAAGAAAGCGAAAAATGCAAATACCTCATCTATCGATCCCGCCATTCCCCAGGTTTTGAAAACCATAACAGGTTTCATGGATTCGACGAAGAAGAAGAAGAAGAAAAAAAAAATAAGAAGAAGAGGTAGGTACTTCCACATTACAAGGTTCAAATGCTAGCATCACAAAGCCGTCTTCGAGCAAGTCAATTATTGGAATTGGTATGAAGTTGAACATCAAATCCAACAATACAGGTATGTTCCCAAATGGTTCTCTTGCAAGTTCTAAAAAGAAAAAACTTCCAAAAACTAAAGTTCCTGATAACAAAGTGTCAGGAAATAAACTTATGGAGCATGGTTCTTTATGGGGCTTAGAATTTCCACCTCTAAAGACTAATCGTGAAGAAATGTTTAGAGATCTCGCAAAAAATCACGATGATTTAACTATAGAAGATATTGACGAGTTTGCTCATTGTCAATAGGCAATGGTCTTTTCGTTTTTCCCATAGGCAGTGGCTTTTTTTGTGGATTGTAGCTTTACTTTAGATCTTTTTTTGTTTTGTTGCTACTCTTGTGGGCATTTCGCTCTTGTTGTTTTTACCCGCACACGGTTTGTGTGCATTTTAATCTATCCTTTTTGAACGATCAAAAAATATATATATATATATATATATCTTCTTTTTATTTTTTTTAATCTTTTTTCTGCTTTTTATATTAGAGGATTTTGTTAATGAACTTGCCACTCTGGATTGCTGATACAAGTCAGGTAACCACCAACTGGGCTCACTGGCAACTCTAAATCTTTAAGATAGATATACTGCAGAATTCACAATTGCTTGGAAAAATATACCACAAGCGACTGACAGGATTAACATGCCAATATGCCACAAGTCTGTCACTCACTTGGCATACAAAAGAATTTTCATTTTGCAACCAATGGAAAGCTGCAAGGAGAGGTTTTCCCAGTATCAAGCATTGGAATTTCGCGCACATGTTAGAAGCAACCATTATGGGTTTACTTATTAATTCCCTCCGCTTGTTAAAATAAGTGTCTGATTAGCTCATAAACATATTTCCTTGATCCATTGTTTCATTTACCAAAGAATAAAGTTAAGGGTTACATATTGGTAGATATTTCAGTACTTGAACGGTTTCTCCTAATTGGTAGTGGCACCAGGTAATGTGGAACAAGGTAAAAGAAAGCAATACTAGATTTCTATAAACAAGAAGAGAAGAGAATTCAAGCAAGAAGAGAAAGATAAGTTTTGTGTTTAATAATTTGATTGAGTAATAGATAGATCTTACAAGACTTAATCTAGCCTTTATATAGGCTTGAAGAATAACTAAACTAGGAAACAGAAAACTAAAAGGAAATCTAAAAGAATCCTAAAAATAAGAAAGAATGAAACTAGGAAACCATGGAAGCCAAACCTCTAAGCGGAATCTTCTGGAATTGTAGTATGCCTTGCATCAGTCCCCCCTTCTAGAGTAAAGCTCGTCCTCGAGTTGTCCAAACAAACCAGAAGTTCATTGTCACTATGAAACGTAAAAATCTCTTGAACATTAAATATGTTGGAGATATTCCAATCATTTGGTAGATCAATAACATAAGCATTATCATTGATCTTCTTTAAAACCTTGAAAGGACCATATTTCTTCATCTTGGTTTTGTTATAAATACCCACTGGAAATCTCTCTTTTCTTAGATGTATCATCACGAGCTCCCCTTCCTTGAAGGTTTCAAACCTCTTGTGTTTATCAGCATCCTCTTTATATTTAGAATTGGACTTCTCCAGTTTAGATTTTACTTCATTATGTAATTCAGTTGCTTTGTCTACAAAAGAGTCGGCTGAAGTGTTTGTACTCTGTGTGGTGGGTAAGGCTACCAAATCAAGAGTATGATTAGGTACTTTAGAGTACACAATCTCAAATGGAGTTTTCCCAGTAGAACGATTCACAGAAGTGTTGAAAGCGAATTCCATATGCGGCAATAACACATCCCACTGCTTACTATTATCCAGGCACTTAGCTCTAATCAAATTCCCAAGTGATGTATTAACAACCTCAGTCTGTCCATCAGTTTGCGGATGTGAAGTTGTGCTGAATTGTAAAACTGTGCCTAAGCGCATCCATAAACTTTTCCAGAAATAACTCAAAATTTTTGTATCTTTGTCAGAAGTGATAGACTTTGGAACCCCATGCAATCTTACTACTTCTTTAAAGAACAAAGAAGCAACATTAGAAGCGTCAGTTGATTTCTTACAAGTTACGAAGTGAGCCATTTTAGAGTAACGATCAACTACGACCATAACAGAATCATTACCTCTAGCAGTACGAGGTAAACCAAGTATAAAATCCATACTTATATCAACCCAAGGTGCATCAGGAACTGGTAAAGGAGTATACAACCCGGTATTTTGAATTGTACCCTTTGCTCTCTGAAAGACCATGCATTTTTGTACGAACTTTTGTACATCACGTTTCAAAGATGGCCAGAAATATCTTTCTTCAATCAGGGCAATGGTTTTATCTCTCCCAAAATGACCACCAAGACCACTGCCATGTAATTCTCTCATAAGATGTAAACATAAAGACCCTTGAGGAATACATAATCGATTCCCTTTAAAAAAAACCTTCTTGTATAAGAAAATCATCAACCCCATGAGTTTGAGAACTGCATTGATCCCATAGTTTGCCAAAATCTTCATCTTCTGGATAAATGTCTTTGATATAGTCAAATGCATAACTCTCATTACGAATTGTTGTTAATAGATGACTTCTTCTACTTAAGGCATCAGCAACTTGATTCAATTTGCCACTTTTATGTCTCACGGAGAAAGTGTATTTTTGAGTGTGGAAAGCCATCGATCATGCATTCTGTTAACTTTAGCAGAAGTATTCAAAAACTTCAAAGCATGGTTGTCAGTGTTGACAACAAATTCCCTATGTATAAGATAAGTATGCCACTGCTTAAGAGATTGAACAAGAGCCAATAACTCTAATTCATATGTAGACCATTTCTTTTGTGCATCTGAATTCTTCTCACTGTAATATGCAATTGGATGACCCTCCTGTGATAATACTGCACCAATACCAACAACAGATGCATCACAATCTATTTCAAAAGGCTTGTTGAAATTCGGAAGTGCAAGAATTGGTGCCGTACAAAGCTTTTCTTTAAGAAGAATAAAGCTTTTATCCATTGCTTCCGTCCACTCAAACTTCTCCTTCTTGAGACAGTCAGTCAAAGGTGCAGAAATAGAGCTAAAGTTCTTCACAAATCTTCGATAGAAAGAAGCCAAACCATGAAAACTACGAACATCACGAATAGAAGTAGGAACTGGCCAATCTTCAATTGCTTGAACTTTAGAAGGATCGACATGAATACCATCAGTAGAAATCACATATCCCAAAAATGTTACTGAAGAAGCCATGAAGGTACACTTCTTCAAATTAACATATAAAGAGTTGTCAGCAAGAACTTGAAACACTTGTGAAAGATGTTGGAGGTGTTCTGGCTCACTGCGACTAAAAATTAGTATGTCATCAAAATAGACAATAACAAATTTACTGAGAAAGGGTTGGAGAACCTGATTCATAAGTCGCATAAAAGTACTAGGTGCATTAGATAACCCAAATGGCATGACCAGCCATTCATATAAACCTTCACGTGTCTTGAATGTTGTTTTCCACTCATCTCCACCTCGAATGCGTATTTGGTGGTAACCACTGCGTAAATCCAACTTAGTAAAAATAATAGAGCCCGACAGTAAATCAATCATATCATCAATACGCGGGATCGGAAATCTATAAGGAATGGTGATGCGATTTAATGCTCTGCAATCGATACACATCCTCCATCCATTGTCTTTTTTACTAACCAAGAAGGCAGGACTGGCACAAGGACTGTTGCTAGGTCGTATCAAACCCTTTGTAAGCAAATCATTTACCTGTCCCTGTAATATCATGCTCAGCAGGACTCAAGCGATAGTGTGCTTGGTTTGGTAAAGAGGCTCCAGGAATAAAATCGATGCAGTGTTGAATATTCCGTAAAGGAGGTAATGCAGTTGGTAGTTCATCTGGAAATAAAACATTATATTGAAATAATAAGGGCTTCACCTTTGCAGGCAACTCAATCATAGGCTTAGAATCTTCATGGGAATGTAAAGAATGTTGTGGGTGCAAAGAACGAATAACAGTGGCTACGACAGCATCAGTCTGCGCACAAGAGTTTGAAGTGGAATTGGATGGACTAAGAACCTTGGTTTTCCCATTATGAACAAAAGTGTAAGTATTCTCGAATCCATTGTGAACCGCGTGAAGATCGTATTGCCAAGGTCTGCCAAGAAGAAGATGGGTTGCCGTCATATTAATGACATCACATAGAACTGTGTCTTCATAACCCTCAAAAGAGAATGACACATAACACTGAAGAGTAATCTTCTGTGTGCTAGAGGCATTAACCCATCCTACAGTGTAAGGTTCTGGATGAGAAGTTACTGGTAGTTCAAGCTTCTTAACTACGTGATCAGCAATATAATTATCCACACTGCCACTATCAATTATCATCTTGCAGATTTTACCCCCAATATAACATCTGGATTTAAAGATACTGTGTCTCTGAGACTTGCATTGTTGAGTAAGAAATAATGGACGAATCATCCCAACAAACTCATCGTCATCACCAGGTGAGTCTTCATCTTCGAACTCATTAAGCGCACCAGTGACTTCATTAATGAACTGAGGTTCACCAATCAAAGCATTGAATTTCCGACAATCACTAGACGTGTGCCCCGATTGCTGGCATTTATTGCACTTATCTCCACGAAATTTTCATAAGTATTAGTAGTTCTCTGTTGCGGTGGAAATTGTTGTTGCCTGTTATGAAACCGATTCCCTGTAGTAGGAGGAGTTGGTTGCAGAGAGTGAGACTGCTGACCCGGCTGAAGATCAACTGGATTGGCTAAGATAGGTGTAGCCAGAGGTGGAGTATAAGGCACAATATGGCTAGGTTGTCGATGTGAATGGCTAACATCATCATAAGGAGGCCTGGGAATAGCAAAACAGTATCTGGAGAAAAGTTTTGAGATGAATTGGTACCCCTGGAATTATTTTGATAACGCCCTTGTCTGGATGGATAAGTCCTAGAAGAACGAAGAAGGCGATTTTCTATCTTAATAGCTTGCTGCACAGCTTTCGACCATAGTAAAAACTGAATGAGTCATACCATTTTGTATTAATCTATTCAGCCCCTCAATGAATCTTGCAACTAACTGTTCTTCAGATTCTTTGAGTTGATTTCGTGCCACCAAATTATAAAAATCTGACACATATTCTTCAACAGTGCGTGCCCCCTGCTGAATGTTCTGCAATTTGATGAAAAGTTGCTGCATAAAGTCTCTAGGTAAGAACTTATCCCTGATCAAAGTTTTCATACGTGTCCAAGTACGTATTTTCGGTTTGTTAGCGTTTCTACGATCATCACAGATCAAAGTTTGACCTTAGAATCTTCAGGGACTTCCATAAATTCAAAAATAGCTTCTACCTCAAAGAACCAATCAGTTAGTTCTTCAATACTAAAATTTCCAGAGAAGTTGGGAATATCAGCTTTTAGCTTATATTCGGGTAAAGAACTGTAAGGGTTGTGACCAGTTTTTAAACGTCGTTCTTCAATCCAATTCTTCTCTAGATCGTTCTCACGTTCATCTTCATCATCACTGTTGAGTGTAGGAGAAACTAGCTTCTTCTTTGAATGACCTATGAACCCTTCATACGGTTTCTTAATGTTTAAAGTACGCAATACATCTTTAGGTACTTCATCATTCTGTAAAAACTGAAGGTATCGTTTTTAGTTTTTTCTTCTAAGTCTACAAGCTCAGGCATATCCAAATCTATATTTATGTGTTTTGCAACCTTGAAAAGCTGATTCTGCATTGCTTCAAGCTTGTTATCTCTTAACCCTAATTTTTCCTCCATGGACTTCTCAAGAGTTTCAGTAATGTTTTTTGCCAAAATCTCGGTATGAGATTTGATGAGAGCTTCGATTGCTGCTAGAGTAACTGGTTGAGCAGTCATATTACCTTTTTTTTTTGTGTACTTAAAAGGAATGAAAAGGTGTTGCGGAAGCGAAATAAAGGATCAAGTGATAGGATGAAAAACCTAAAACTAAGCGGGTGATACCAACTAATGTGGAACAAGGTAAAAGAAACCAATACTAGATTGCTATAAGCAAGAAGAGAAGAGAATTCAAGCAAGAAGAGAAAGATAAGTTTTGTGTTTAATAATTTGATTTAATAATAGATAGCTCTTACAAGACTTAATCTAGCCTTTATATAGGCTTGAAGAATAACTAAACTAGGAAACAGAAAACTAAAAAGAAATCTAAAAGAATCCTAAAAATAAGAAAGACTGAAACTAGGAAACCATGGAAGCCAAACCTCTAAGCGGAATCTTCTGGAATTGTAGTATGCCCTGCATCACCAGGTCTATTTTCTGAGCCTGTTAGATGTTTGTGAATCCTTAAAATCTAATCTCTTCCCCAGAATCAAATGGTTTAGTAAGAAATTCTTGATCGATTGTAAGAGTGAAACAAGTAGATAAAAATTCCGATCAGATCGTTTAAAAGGAAAGAGAACGGACGAGTTAAATCAGACCTGTTGATGTGCTATTTAAACCGTTCCATTTAAAGATTGGGTCCATAGAGAGTGACAAAAGTCACGTGGGTCCCTCTCGACCTTTGATGGTTGAAACTTCTGGTCGAAACTTTGATGGTTGAAATTTTGCTGAAACATGCCTAAAACCAAAATCTATTTGTATTCTGCAACTTTCCTTAATTAGTTGTGTTTCCTTGTTCAAATTACAACTCTTATAAACTATACAAGTACCTGTTGCAGAACCCATCTTTCGTTCAATCAATGCAAGTATTTCGAGCAATGGGTAATACACAAGAAAAGTCCAAGAAAAAGACTTGTCAAGTAGCAGCAGAACAGAATGAATATCCGAAACTACTTATGGGTAGTATTTGTGAAATATGCATGGAAGAAATACCTCCAGAAAAGAAATTCTACGACGGCTGCGACAACATTAACAAGAAGACTAAGCAAAAGGTATACTGCGTATCACAGCATCACTTTTGCACTGATTTTATAGCGAAACACATACAAGTAAATGTTACCGAGCACAATAGATCAAAAATAGAATGCCCTCATATCTGTTGTGACGGTCCGTTGTTTCGCCTCAAGTGTTTGTTAGGTGGTGTGACTTGCTTTGCGAGTCGGTTATTGCGACCAAGTTTTCTCGTAACAAGATATGTTACTTCCCGCAATGCCACGAGATGATTTTGAATGAATGTGGTGCTACTATGAAAACAAAGACGTGCCCAAAATGCAAGACAATATTGTGCTTTCGGTGCAAGGATAGAGCATCCCTTTGTCCTGGTCAAAAGCGTAGGGTGAGAGATTTGCTCAAGAGACACAGACGACATTTTGTTCATGGAGGCTGTTAAACGGAATAATTGGTCTAGACGCCCAAACAGTAAATTTTACGTCGAGCATAACGGAATAATTGGTCTTGATTGTGGCCTACAGTCAAGACCTCACAAATTGGGCCATCAACTATGGTCCCATCACCCTGTTTCCGTGACATATTCCACATGCGCATGACTTTGTGTTTCTTAGTGGCAGGATCATATCCAAAACAATAGGTAGGAGAACCAATATAGCAACAAGTTCTCCATTTTCTAGCCTTTCTTAAGACTGTCGACTTAATCCATGGGGTTGTTTCTCCGGTGCTAATATTATATATGCAAGCAGCATCATCCTGGCTGTGAACGAAACAAATCAAACTATTAATGCCTCCAATAATTTCACTACAGTGAGCCGACCTCAACCTCCTTACGGTGGGAATGGTTGACCCTACTCTACGGCTTTCTTCAGACAATAAGCCAGTGGTCTTGAAATACGCTTGATACTCTTGGTAATAGATCCCCAAAGTTTCTTAACATAATTATACGCTTATAACACTCCCTCTGAGGACATTGTATCTAAGCTAATTGCCTCGTTAAAACCTCGTCATGAAATTCCAAAAGGACAAAACCTGATCGAAGGGAAAATAGTACAATTAACAAAACTTAGAAAAAATTTGGACACACAAATGTTGCCACATTAAGACCTTGACAAGGAAAACCCAGTGGGAAAATCCTTGATGAAGGAAAAAGAGTACAACGTGACAAGTCCAATAGAATGCACCTTATGTGATGGTGCTCCCCCTGATGAGTACTTCAGTAAATTCTTGGCTTGCAAATCTTTGAGTCGGGACTTCCCAATTTCGGTGAACGAATTTCTTGAATATAGAAGATATTTATTCTGATGAGTCTTATTTTGTGTTAGTCTTCTAATAGTAGTGTACTCGAATCTTCAAGCTTCTCTAAATGCATTAAGAACTTGTGTCTTGGTTTGATATCTTCGGAGATGATTTGTAGATGTAGCTGATGTATTTTCTTCAACAAGGTGCCAATATGTAGTTACAGTACCATAGGTGAATAAAATTTGTGATCATACCTTATGGATCAGAATGATATTCAAATTCATATATGATGGGTATGTTGATGTGGTCAAACAAAATGACCTAGTTAATGATGGGAATCCACCAAATAACCAAAATTGATACAACTCCCCCTTGGATGACCACCATGTTGAATTAAATTGCCTCACTAAAACCTTGCCAGTAAAACACCCACTGGGAAAAAATATGGATGAAGGAAAAAGAGCATAAATATCAACATTAAAAAAATTTAACGTCAACAAGATGTTGCCTCGTTAAAACCTTATCAGGAAAACCACATGGACAAAACCTGAAACGAAGGTGTAGATGGTGAAATTTGTGAAAAAGTGGGGGTCTAACAACCACACCCAATGCAATTTGTATGGACTAACTCCAATATACTTCCAAAGAGTTAATCAACTAAACAGTCAGACTCAATCTTAAGAAAAGTATATCAAAGAGTTATATCTCAATCTCTCAATTCAATCTACAATCAAACAAATAATAATTTGCGAGACCGATTGAATATAAGAGAGATAACTTGAACGGTACCAAAGACCAATGTTCAAGGATCAATCAATTTCAATCAATAACCAAATGTTGGATTTACCAATTGATTGATTCAGCGCACAATCTGTGATATTTCAATTATATAAGAAAAATATAATGCGGAAAAGAAATAAAACAGACACCAGAAGTTTTGTTAATGAGGAAACCACAAATGCAGAAAAACCCTGGGACCTAGTCCAGATTGAACACACACTGTATTAAGCCGCTACAGATACTAGCCTACTACAAACTAACTTCGGTCTGGACTGTATTTGAACCCCAATCAATCTCACACTGATCCAAGGTACAGTTGCGCTCCTTACGTCTCAGGTCCCAGCAGGATACTACGCACTTGATTCCCTTAGCTGATCTCACCCACAACTAAGAGTTGCTACGACCCAAAGTCGGAGACTTTAATAAACAAATCTGTCTCACACAGAAAAGTCTACATGAATAGATAAATTTGTCTCCCACAGAAATACCTACGAGTTTTGTTCTGTCTTTTGATAAATCAAGGTGAACAAGAACCAATTGATATACCGGACTTATATCCCGAAGAACAGCCTAGAAATATCAATCACCTCACAATAATCTTAATCGACTAGTGAAACAAGATATTATGGAATCACAAACGATGAGACAAAGGTGTTTGTGACTACTTTTATATCTTTCCTATCGGAGATAGAAATCTCAAGACAATCTTACGATTGCACTCAATCACGATAGAAACAACAAGATCAGATCACGCAACTATAAAGAAAATAGTTAGGTCTGGATTCACAATCCCAATGATGTCTTCAAGTCGTTAACCTACAGGGTCTCGAGAGAAACCTAAGGTTAAAGGAGAATCGACTCTAGATTATACAACTAGTATCACACAGGAGGTGTGGGGATTAGGTTTCATAGTTGCTAGAGTTCTCCTTTATATAGTCCCTAAATCAGGGTTTGCAATCTAAGTTACCTTGGTAACAAAACATTCAATATTCACTGTTAGATGAAAAACTGATTAGATTCAAGCTAATGTCTTTCAACCGTTAGATCGAACTTAGCTTGTTATACACACATGAAATGTAACTTCATTTATGTTTGAGTAACTGTACCTAAACGTGTACACTTAGTTGGTTCAATAATAGTTAACCAGTCGTTAGCCATATGAGCACTTTCGTATCAACCTTATTCAACTTCACCATAACTAGTTTAAATGACTCAAATATTCTAGTTGGAGAGTTGTTCAATTTCTTAGATCTCATAGAAGTATACAAGACACAATCTAATCATAATCGGTTTTGATTCACTCGAATCGATTCATGAACATTATAGCCACGATTTGCAAAGACTGCATTCCTTAATATATATAAATGTTTTAGTTCATGAACAACCCGATTTTAGAAAGTAACCTACCTAAGTATGCGAACAGGTACGCGTAGTTAAGTAACCGGATTGAGTTTGTTTTTCACTTCCAAACTCCAGCAGAAATTCACGTACGTGAACTTTCCGCCAGTACGCGTACGGGTACGCATACTGTCCCGGATTTCCAACAGCCTCCAGTACGCGTATGGGTACGCATACTTTGGGTTCCCGGTTTGGACTTTTACACAAATGTGAAAACACACTATGGTTATATCCAAAGATGATTACATGTTCTAAACTCTCATTTCAATCATTGAAACTTTCTTAGAGGACGTTATATAGTTGTTATTCAAAAACTATTTTTCATCAAAGCGATTTTCAAGTTATTGAAATAATCAACATGGTGTCACAGTGTGACAGTTAAGGGTTGTCCCTTTTGGCTTCCCTTATTAATTCTGTGGTTGTATTTAGTTATTTCTGTTGTTAACTATTTGGTAGTTGTTGTCTATTCGATTTAACCCACGCGTCCCTCATCCGTTGGGCAGGATTAGGGTTAATGATTGGATACTAAATGTGTAAGAGAGGCTTATTTTCTATCATCTGAAAATTAATGAAACTCAAAACCTTTGGTTGCATTCTGATGAACACAGATTTGGATCAATCCTCACGGATTTGAGATTTATCATTCACTTTTATCACATTTTCATTCTTCCTAATTGTTAATCTATTGTATTACTACAACAATTGGCATCAGAGCCGTTCGAATCCACTCAAATTTCATCCAATTTTTTTTACAATGACAATCAAAGAAGTAAATGATAAGGTAGAAGCAAACACTGCTGCCATCGCCAAACTACAAGCAAATTTCACTAGCTTCTCCTCCGATCTGACTTCTAAGCTCGATTCACTTCTCCAGAAGTTCGATTCAATACTAAAACCGGCTAGTACTTCTCATTCAGACCTTAATGGAGGTAATCGATTTCCCAATTCACATCGGAATCACTATCAACCTCGTCGTATTCCTAAGATGGATTTCCCAAGATTTGATGGCGAGAATCCTAGAGCATGGATACAGAAAAGTGAAAGATACTTTGAGCTAAATGATATTGAAGACCACAAGAAGGTGAATATTGCTGCAATCTACCTTGAGGGTAAGGGTGAAACTTGGTTTTTAAATTTTCAGGTTAATAGACATAGAATTACTTGGCAAGATTTAGTTATACATCTGTGTGCTCGATTTGAAAACCCTGTTGAAGAAAATTTTGTTGGCAATTTTAATAAAAATTGGTACAAGCTTCTTCTGTGGATGACTATCATGAAGAGTTTGAGATGCTCAAAACACTGATGTTGAAAATGAATCTTACTCTGAGTGAAGAATACTTTGTTATGGGTTTCCTTAATGGGTTTAAATATGAGATTGGAAAAACTATTTCTATGTTTCATCCAAAAACCTTAGCAGATGCTTTTTCACTTGTTATATTACAAGAACAAAAAATGACTCTAGCAGCAACTACCACTAAGCCATTTACTAGGTCTTTCAACAATACCTTCAATCCCAACAGGCAATACTCTTATAATAATTCTCCACCCAAACCCATTGTCACTTCTCCAAAATATGCTTCCCTCACTCCTAAATATTATAAAACCCTCCCACCAAACTCAATTCATCAACTCCTACAATTAAAAGGCTTACACCTGAAGAAATGAATAGAAGGAGAGCTCAGGGATTATGTTATAACTGTGATGAAGTGTATAAGACAAAACACTTTTTTAAAGGCAAGCAAAAGATTTTTATGATTCAGATGAACAATGCTGAATCCCCAGAAACTGAGGAGGATGAAGAAATTTTTGAGGAGACTACTGAATTTCCAGTTCAATCTGATGTTGAAATTTCATTACATGCTCTTACAGGCACTGCCAATGGTGACACAATTAGAATTCCTGGTATTCTCAAGGACAAAACAGTTTTTATTCTAATTGATTCAGGTAGCACTACCAGTTTCATGGATAGTGCTTTAGCAAGTTCACTACAATTCCATATCGAATCAACTGATCCAATGGTAGTCACAGTTGCAAATGGTGAGAAAACTTTCAGTACTGGTATTTTCCCACAGGTTACTTGGACCATGCAGAACAACATATTTGTGGAAAATCTCGGAGTCTTACCATTGGGTGGCTGTGATATTGTGCTTGGGGAAGACTGGATCATAACTTTAGGTGATGTACTTTTTAACTTCTCTAAGTTGTGTATTTCCTTCAAGTACCAAAACAATAAAATTACAATACAGGGTACAACACCAAAGTATTCATTGTCCATGATGAGCAGTGATGCAATCAGCAAATTTTTTGCAACCAATTATCATGGCTTGGTGGGTCACTTATACTCCATATATACCTCCACTACAGCCACCCCCACACCTCCTGAAATACTTCCTTTACTTCAAGAGTTTGATTATATTTTTGCAGAGCCAAATCAGCAACCTCCTCAAAGGAGTTTAGATCACAAAATTCCTTTACAACCAAACTCAGTCCCTGTGAATCAAAGTGCTTATAAATGCCCCTATATTCAGAAAGGTGTAGTAGAACAGCTTGTCAATGAGATGCTCACCACTGGCATCATCCAACCTATCCATAACCCCTTTGCATCACTAATACTTCTAGTCAAGAAGTAAGACAACACATGGAGATTCTGTGTTGACTATAGAAAACTAAACAACATTACAGTCAAAGACAAATTTCCCATACCCATTATTTAAGAATTATTGGATGAATTAAATGGAGCTACTATCTTCATAAGAATTTATTTGAGAGCTGGATACCATAAAATCAGAGTGCATCTCTCAGATATTTTCAAGACAACTTTCAGGACACATCAGGGCCATTATGAGTTTAAAGTGATGCCATTTGGCCTCACTAATGCTCCAGCTACATTTCAAGCTTTAATGAATGAGGTATTTCAACCTGCATTGAGAAAATTTATTCTGGTCTTTCTTGATGATATTTTGATCTACAACAAGAACATGTCTGAACATATGGAGCATCTCAAGTTTACCTTCTCATTACTCAGACAACATAAGTTGTTTGCAAAAATATCTAAATGTTGTTTTGGCCAAACTTCCCTGGAATATTTGGGCCACATTATCACAACTGCAGGTGTTTGTGCTGATCCAAGTAAAATTGCTTGTATGCAATCTTGGCCAACACCCTCCACTCTTACAGAATTAAGAGGATTTCTTGGCCTTACTGGCTACTACAGGAAATTTGTCAAGAATTATGGGCAATTAGTAGACCTCTCACTAACCTTCTCAAGAAGAATTCTTTTCTATGGATCCAATCTGCTACTACTGCTTTTGTGAACCTCAAAAATGAAATTAATAACACTCCTGTATTGGATCTACCTGATTTTACAAAGACATTGTAATTGAGAGTGATGCTTGCATTGGAGCAGTTCTACTCCAAGAAGGGAGACTAATTGCTTACTTCAGCAAACCACTAGGCTCAAGAGATGCAGCAATGTCCACTTATGAAAAAGAGATTCTTGTTATAGTTCTGGTTGTGCAAATATGGAGACAATACCTACAGGGCACTAAATTTACTATCAAAGACTGATCATCAAAGCATCAAATACCTACTGGAGCAAAAGATCACCATAACATTCCAACAAAAATGGTTAATCAAACTCTTAGGGTTTGACTATGTTATCCAGTACAAGAAGGGAGCTGAGAATATTGTTGATGATGCTCTTTCTAGAAAAACCTCAGATGTTGCTGCTTATAACTCCATAACCACTTCTACTCCAAATTGGGTTCAAGATGTCACCAGCAGGTACATCAATGACTCCAAGGCCAACCAGCTGATATCTCAACTTCTTCTAAATCCTGACAGTGCTCCACATTACACTTACATATAAGGAATTTTTAGGTACAAAACTAAATTTATATTGGAACTGGGGGAAATGTAAGACAATCATTATTAGAATCTCTACATGATTCTGCAATTGGAGGCCATTCTGGAGTACAATCCACCTCTGTCAGAGAAAGAAACTATTTTTATTGGAAAGGCATTCACAAGGACATAGTACTTTTTGTCTCTCACTGTGATGTCTGCCAGAAAAATAAGAGTGACACAACCAATGCTGCAGGGATACTTCAACCCTCCCTATCCCAGACCATCCATGGCAGCATATCACTATGGACTTCATAGAAGGCTTGCCTATCAGCAATAAAAAGAGTGTAATTCTTGTCATTGTGGGCAGACACACCAAATATGCTCATTTCTTGGCTCTTCAGCACCCTTGCACAACAACATCAGTTGCTCATACCTTCCTAAATGAAGTGTTCAAATTACATGGATTGCCTTCATCCATTGTATCTGACAGAGACAAGGTCTTCACAAGCAATTTTTGGCAAGATCTGTTTAAGGCCTTGGGCACAAACCTCAACCTTGGCACTGCATATCATCCCAAACAGATGGACACACTGAGATGGTCAATGCTTGCTTAGAAACTTATTTAAGATGCCTTACTGGACATAAACCAGGAAAATGGAGCCAATGGCTAGATCTTGCAGAATAGTTGTACAATCCAAGTTTCCATATAAGCCTCAAGATGTCTCAATTCCAAGCACTTTATGGGTATGTATCTCCACACCTTGCATTTCCTCATTCTGTCACCACTTCTGCTGATACTGTTGAAACATATTTGAAAGAAAGAAACTCCTTACTGGATATTCTTAAGGAATCACTCCACACAGCTCAAGCAAAAATGAAGTTTTATGCAGATCAGTCTAGAAAAGACAGATCTTTTGAAGTATGTGATCTGGTGTATCTCAAACTACAACAATACAGGCAAGCATCTCTATCTCTGAGAAAGAATTTCATTTTCCTCAAAATTCTATGGGCCTTTTCCACTTTTGCAGAAAGTGGGTAAAGTAGCTTACAGGTTGGAACTACCCTCCCATGCACGCATACATCCAGTATTTCATGTGTCCCAACTCAAGAAACACATTGGGCTCAAGCACACTCCAGTTCCAAACCTGCCTGTGCTGGATCATGAAGGTGCAATAATCATGCTGCCTGAAAAGATTCTCCAAACAAGACAAGTTCTACAGGGTGGCAGGATGGCCAAGAAGGTTCTTCTATAATGGAAAAATTCTTCTCCAGAAAATTCCACATGGGAAGCTTTATCTGATGTTAAGGCGCATTATCCAAAATTCATCCTTGAGGACAAGGATTATTTTGAGGGAGAGGCAATGTCACGGTGTAACAGTTAAGGGCTGTCCCTTTTGGCTACCTTTATTAATTCTGTGGGTGTATTTATTTATTTCTATTTCCAGCTATTTGGTAGTTGTTGTCCATTCGATTTAATCCATGCATCCCTCATCTGTAGGGCAGTATTAAGGTTAATGATTGGATACTTAAATGTGTAAGAGAGGCTTATTTTCTCTCATATGAAAATAATGAAACTCAAAACCTTTGGCTTCGTTCTGATGAACACATATTTGGCTCAATCCTCACGGATTTGAGATTTATCCTTCACTTTTATCACATTCTCATTCTTCCTGATTGTTAATCTGGTGTGTTATCGAAACACATGGCTTTCCTCACGAGTAAAGATGAACTTGGCCAAAGCGAAAGCTTACCAACACATATTTCGAGAAATAGATGAGCGAGATAAACTCGGTTCGAAATAGCAAAGTGTATAATCGAAGTCTATATAGCAATACGACTTTTGTCTCAATATGGGAGATAGAGTAGATTGACTTTAGAGTGATAGATAAGTTCAAGTCTCCACATATCTTTTTGTCGATGAAGTTCCACCAGTTCCTTAAGTAGTTCTTCGTATTTGCATGATGAACGCCGTGGAGTCTAGAGCTCCACTGCACTTACTATCCTAGTCCGAGATTTATCTATAAGTAGACTAGAAATAAAGACTTATATTTTTGGCAAGTAAACTTGACAAACAAGCTTGAGATAGCAACGCTTGCGAGTTCGACCGAGCAGTGCTCTAACAATTTGGATAAGGGGTGTCATTTAAACCCTATAGACAGAATTCAACTCTCACGGGAGAGATTAATCCCTTGGCCCTCAAGGCATCCTTAGCCACGATTTCTAGTATACATCCCCGCGAGACACTGCTGGTCGTGATGCCGTGATTCCTGGCGCACATCCTCGACGAGATACTTCTGGTCATGTAAGTTCTGTAACGCGTAAAACGTCCCTGGCAGAATTATGAACCTGAACAACCACAATTCCAGCATGTCTTCGCGAGATGCAGCTGATTGTGATTCCATGATTCCTAGTATACGTCCTCAACGAGATGTTGTTGGTCATGCAGGCTCTGTAGATGCGTAAATACGTCCCCAGCGGACTTATAACCCAGAGCGAAGATATACATATATCCTGTAAGCACGACTCACCCTATTTGAGATCAATGACTGATTCCTAGTACATCATCGCGAGATACACTGGTCATGTATGCTCTAGGATCTGACTCGACTTAGTGAGGTTTCCGAATAACTCCTAGGACATCCCCATGAGATACGCTGGTTATTCTACCTCTGAGCCATTTCCACAGACTCCTAGAACATCCTTTCGAGATACATTGGTCTTTTTGGCTCATCATATAGACACACAGTTGATTCCTAGAACATCTATGCAAGATATGCTGATCACAGAAAAGTGATCCAAAGTCTCGCAGAGACATTAATCGGGCGTACAAAGCCTTTTCTCGCTCTCCATGCTGAGTCCCAGCTGACCATAGATAGATTCAGATCCGTTAAGAAAATCTTCGAAGATATTTTGAGTTGTCCGCACAATCTCGGAGATATTCAAATCTCTCTGCAAAATCACGGAGAGATTTTGAGCTGTCCGCAAAATCTCAGAGAGATTCAAATCTCTCTGCAAAATCACGGAGAGATTTTGAGCCGTCCGCAAAATCTCGGAGAGATTCAAATCTCTTCACAAAATCTCGAAGAGATTCAAATCTCTCCTCAAAATCTCGGAAAGATTCACATGATAGGCACACGCCTTACCTAGTGCTCAAGCCTATTTCTCGGCCTCTCAAACACACTCATAGCTAGTAAATTGAGTATGAACTATACATGTCTATCCAAAAACGTGGATAATCTCTCTTGAGATTTGCATGCTCAACAAATGGACCCACAAACAATAATACGGTCTTCACATGACATATGTGAACGGCCATGGGGAGAGGGAGATCAGCCTCAGATCCTCTCACACTCTGCACACGATTTCTGAGGAATTCCATGCCTTTTCATGTGACTCATCCTAGTCATTCTCACAAAACAGAGAATATCTCTCTATCTTGGCCAACTCAGCTAATGAGAATATTTCTCTCTCAACACATTATCAGAAAGGCCGACTCAGCTTTACACAAATGGGTGGGATAACAATTAGGGTTTTGGTCTGGCGATCTACTACACGTGTGAGAAATACCCGGCTTTTTTCTCACCGCAGAAGAGAGTAAAGGAGGTGGAATAATGAGATAAACTCAACCTAGTTTATCTTTATTCCTGAAGAGACGGGAGAACTTGTCCGCACGGCATGGAAAGCATCTTCACCTACTTGAGATTAGAGAATTCAGCTATAAATAGGTCATCTATTTCTCCAAGCTATGATCATCTTTCTCATAACCTCTCAGAGTAATTCTTCTTCAAACCCTAGAATTATCTGATCTCTCTCTCCATTTGCTTCCCTCCCTATGACCAGCCCTAAACCTCCATCCATGTGACTGAAGCATCCTTTGAGCGACCATTGTGCGTGGTTTAGGAAAAGACTATTCGTGCTCAACCTCCCGAAACTCACTTTCAAAACCCTAGAATCCCATCTTTAGCCTCTCACGATTTTAGTTAACTACATTTTGGCGACCACAGTGGGAGGTTGTCCACTCAGTTACAGATCTGAATCACGGTCATCATTAGAAAGGAGGTAGATTCCACCAATCGGAACACAAAAAAGTTCAACTGACAGTCTCTGTAAATCCATTATAGACTTAGTCGAGAGAGTTATCCCTACAAGCACTTTCTCTCTCTTTCGAGCTTGACCTTAGTGAATAGGTTAGTGTGTCTCGGATCACATGGGTCTCTTCCTGCATAAAAAAACGCTCTAGTAACATATTTTCATAAAAATCTACTGCCAATCCTTGAAAAACGTTGGATAAGGACCAACGAGAACTCCCGGAGACTCAACAGAATCTTGCAAAATCTTTGATCGACATCTAGACTTATCTGAAAACGCCTTTAGAGTTACCAGTGGGGATAGATCAACCAAATATAGATCGCGCACACGTTTCTAAAGAAGGAGTACTAAAACTGCTGAGAATAACATGGACAGGATCCAGTCTGTCTGCAATCGACCTCACCGGAAAATATGAAGCTCGTTACGAACACGACAGAGAAAATGAGCAACCTTCCAGCTGACCTTACCGCTCTCAAGGACTAGATGATGATATAAACTTGGAGATTCTGATGAATATTTGCTCCAAAATTCATTTAGATCAAGGGATCTCAACCTGATCAAAGGAGACTCGGGAAGTTTACTTTGCTTTACTATTTTACTTATAACTCTTTCATTCTGTATCCCATTTGAACTAGTTCTTTTTCCATCGGATTTGTCTTTTGTCGTCTACATGATAAACTTAGTGAAAACTGGGAAAGGCTCCAAAAATTCGTGACCTAGTCAAAAGAGTTGCATAGACACATATGGTCATAAACCGCCAATAAAGATACATCTTGTCTCCCTTCCTACTTTTGATAATAATGAAAAGAACGCGACAAAGTATGAAGCGAAACTAGATCCCATGACGAGGCTCAACCGAAACTCATCCTTATCCAAAGACGCAAAGCTTCTAGTCAATGCTACCTCAACACTCGTTCTGTCAGAAAGAAGGGGAACTAGACCTAGGAGTTCTGTCCAAGCCTCGATGAGCCTCCAGTTCATCTTTACCAAAAACCATCCAACTTCAATTTACGATGGGATCTTAGTTTACCCAAGACAGGAAAGGAGAATAACTTTACAACTGAATCCAATTAAGGGAAAAGAAATCTGAAACGATACTCATGAGGCCAACAATTCAGATAAAAATTCATTACTAGACATACAGCCGACAGACACAATTTTGTGTCATATTTGTCTCGGTTCTATATATTGATAGTGCTCATTTTTGTACTTATTATGGTGTTTTATGTGTGTGTAGGTATTTTTGGCCAATAAACATTTTTGGAAAAATCGGCTCGAAAAGTTGCGCGGGGCACCCCCGGAGGACAGTTGCTAAACGGACCCCATAATTGGCTAAGGAGCACCCACATTTGTCGGCAGCACCCAAGTCACCTACTATCGGCACCCCCTACTCTGGATAGGGGGCAACCAGCTTCTTCCCCAAAATTCAAATTCATTTTGGCGGGAATATTTGGCAGAAGTGAACAGATTTAGGGTTTGAGATTCAAGCGAGTTTTAGAGAGATTCAAGCGCTGATTTTCATGGGGTTGGACTTCCTAGAGCGTAACAGGCTTGGAATGTTCGTTTTGATCGATCGAATTTGGCTAGATAAGCCGGAAAAAGGAAACAGAGGTGTGGAGTTTCACGGGTATCCTGATTCGGTAGTTGGAAGAGATTTGGTCGGATTTTTCTCGCGTTATGGATTAGTATAACCCTGTTTCGTCTAAACAGGGAATGTATGGCGGCCAGATTCGAGAAAAAAAGAGTTTCCATCGTGTTAGACCAAAACAGAATCATGGAGAAATATTATCGGGATTTTAGAGTCCATGAAGATTTATGAAAGAATTTAACGCCCAGGATTGAGTTAACAGGGTCCTGCTGGAATATTGTAGAGGTGGGATTGACCCAGTTGACGCGTACATAAGAGAAGAAATAGAAAAATCCGTGACTTGCGTCAATTTGGGGGAAGTAATTGGAGCAGTCGCAGAGGAGTTTGTAACACTACAGAGGCGAATTGATCAAGTTGCAGGAAACCCGTATTTCTGCTGCTGTTGCTGAAGAACATCCGTTGCAAATAAGAAAAGCGTCTCAAATTTGTAACTCTGCTACAATAACTTCTTTGTCACAGTCAGTCATTCGTTTTGCGACTCCAATACACCGTTGCAAACATTCAGAATTATAGTTTTTCATCTTTTAATCAACTTTTGAACCATAAACAAATATTTTGAGCAAGTGATTAATATGAGGAGCTAAACCCCATTGCTGAGGCGACGGAGGAAGCCATTTTTCCAATTATTATGTGGTAAATTCTATTTAATTTAATTTTCTTAATTCTTTTATGATTATTTGCACTGAACTGAAATCGAATATATGATTATGATTAAGTGGTTGTGTTCTCAATTGATGGGTCATGCTTAGGTTAAATCTTTTGATGGTCCATGCTTTTGATTTACAACTATTGTTTTGAGAATCTACTTGTCTAGGCGAAAATATTAGAATCACTTTAAACGTAAAGAGTTGCATAAATATTGACTAGATTAAATCACATAAAAATTGGAGATTGGTGGAATCCAAAATCTCAGTACTTTTTATAAACTTGAATACAATTTATTTTTAAGTTTTCTATTTTAATTTGAGTCTAAAATTGAGTCTACATAATCCGAGTCGAACTTTACTACCACTTCTACAATCACATCAATTTTGGCGCCGCCGACGCGGATTTGTATTAGGTTTTTGGTTTTAGATTTATTTTATTTCTTTTAGAATTTTTGTTCTCTTTTACGCCTTTGGTATTTTTCGATTCTTTTCAGATTGGAGCGAAGCTACAAGGAAAAAAAAAGTACTATAAAAGGAAAGCATCGCCAAAGAAGGAAAGACGAGAGGAATCCAAAAGGAGTGAAGAAGAAGATTTTGTATATAGTTATTTTGTTTTATTTTTAGAAACTGTAAATAGGGTTTTATTTTTTGTAATTTTTCTTTTTATTTTTGGACACTTTTTGGACTTTATTTTTGGACTGGGACATTATTATTTTTAAACCCTACGGAAGGGTTGGTTTAAATAAAAACTGTGTGCAGAGAAGGAGGGTGATTAAGATATCGCCTCGGCCCCTCGGGTTCGTACATGACATAGAAGTCGTGGCCCGAGTCGACTTTAGCGGTTCTTCGCTCGTCTGGTACGGGAGGTAAGTTTTTCGAAACACCCGCGAATCCCCTGTCAGCGGGTTTACTGTATTCCTTCATTTGCATATATGCTGAGGACTTGAAAACGGCTGCTTTAATTTGATAGTAAAGGGAAAGGACTGGCCATACAAGATAAGGGTTCGGATTTCATCACCGTTCTCTTCTTGCCCGCCTTAGGAAAACGAAACCAAACGCGAACCTAAGCCTAAAATTTTGACTAGAACGAGACCGATAGGGTAACGAGCTTAATAGGAAAGTCGTTCGAAAAATATTGGTTACTCTTTTGAGCATACTCCGAAGTTCATGATGGTTTCTGTGAGTTGAATGCGTGATTGCGCCGCCTTGTAACCGGTGAGTCCTTGGGTATCAAAGCTCCACTGAGCTTCCCTCGCTTCGATTCAACTTACTTTGACTCGGATTGATTCCAGAGGGGTTTGCTCAGATTGTAACGAGTTCCTTTTCGAAAGAATAGAAGCTGGTCTAGAAACAATCTAAGTGGAACCATCATGCTTTTTGTTTGCTAGAAAATTAGGTTTGATTTGGTTGAGTCAGCCTTGTTTTGTGATTGCATATAATCCCAAATATCCCGATAGTGCCAGCAATGGCAACTTTGAAAGCTTTGTTGAACCCAACTAGGACTACTCGTCCTTCTTGTATCAGGTTAGACGAAACTGAAGCAAATTATGAACTTAGGCCTGGGACCCTACAGATGCTTCCATATTTTTAGGGAAAGAAAATGAAAACCCATACTTCCATGTTAGGGATTTTGAGGAAATTTGTAGTACCCTAAAGATTAGAGACCTTGATGATGATGCTTTGAAACTTATGTTATTTCCTTTTTCCCTGAAAGATAAAGCCAAATCGTGGCTATATAGTTTGGCTTCCGGTTCAATAGAAACATATGAACAACTTACATCTTCCTTTTTGAACAAGTTTTTCCCTAGGCACAAAACATCGTCTATTAGGACGCAAATATGCACATTTTCTCAACATGAGGGAGAATCGTTATATAGGTATTTGGAAAGGTTCAATGACTTATTATCCCAATGTCCTCATCATGGTTTAGAAAAGGTTAGGCTAGTTTAAATCCTTTATGAGGGTTTAGATTATTCGACAATAACCATGGTTGAGTCTCTATGCACTGGTGGTTTTGAAAACCGAACTGTTGATGTGGCGATGGAATTTTTGAATGAAATCTCCGAAAAGACCCAGCAATGGGAATATGGTAACCCAAGAGAACAATTCTTCTAGGTAGAGGAAACGTTAATAGGGTAGAAGGAGGCTATGAATCAGATGCCAAAATTGCTGCTATAGCAAAAAGGTTAGAAGCTTTAGAATTGGGTCACACTAGTGGTTGAGTAGAGCCTTTTTGGGAATTCCAGAATAATAAAGAGCAAGCCAATTCTCTCTATAATAACACTAGGTTTGATAACCGTCAGAAGTTTGACCCATATTCATAAACCTATAATCCTGGTTGGAGAAACCATCCGAACCTTTCATGGTCTAAGGACCAAGGTCAGTTTAGTAATTCTAATGTTCCCCTAGGTTTTGGCTATACTAAGAATACTTCAGGATCAACTCAGTTTCAGAATCAGTCTGATAAGAAAATCTTAAGTCTAGAGGAAACTCTCACCTCGTTTATTCAAAATACTGAAAATATGCGTCAATTGCTTTCACAAAGCATAGAAGCTAGTAATAGGATAGGACAAGAACATAATCAGGCCATTTCTGAATTGAAAGACCAGGTTAGTCTGATCAATGAGTCTCTAAGATAAAAAGGTAAGTTCCTTAGTTAACCGATACCCAACCCTAGAGGAGTTAATGAAGTAGGTGCAAAACCATTTAATCAAGTCAATTCTGTCACAACCCTTAGGAGTGGTAAAACGGTAGACAATAAGGTAGCCATGCCTAATAGTGGACATACTGTACATCCACCTTCTAGTTCCTAAGATGAGCCCCAGAAGGAGCCACTAACTGAAGAAACCGATAAAATTTCTAGTGATTCCAATGTGGTTCCCGACAGGTCTCATTTTGTACCCAAAGCCCCATATCCACAGTTGTTAGGTCCAACAAAGAGAGAGTTGACTTTCAACGAAATACTAGAGATATTTAAGCAGGTAAACATTAACATCCCTTTATTAGAAGCAATTAGGTAAATGCCTGCTTATGCCAAGTTCCTTAAGGACCTTTGTACACGAAAGCGTAAGCTTAATGTCCATAAGAAAGCCTTTTTAGCTGGTCAGGTAAGTTCAGTCCTTCTGAACCAAACATCCCCTAAGTATAAAGACCCTGGATGCCCCACCATATCTTGTGTGATCGGTAACTATTCAGTAGATAAGGCATTGCTTGACTTAGGAGCTAGTGTGAACTTACTCCCTTATCATGTATACAACCAGCTAGGTCTTGGTAAGTTGAAACCGACTAAAATGACATTGCAATTAGCTGATGGGTCTGTCAAAATACGTCGTGGTGTCATAGAGGATGTTCTGATTGAGGTTGATAAATTTATTTATCTAGTGGATTTCGTTGTTGTAGATACTCATCCTGTTCAGGATCCTAGTGCTCAAATACCGGTGATTTTAGGTCGCCCATTTTTAGCCACAGCTAACGCTGTCATCAACTGTAGGACCGGACTTATGAACATATCCTTTGGTAATATGACCACTGAACTAAATGTCTTTAATGTTAATAGACAACCTTCCGATGATTTAGAAGAAGTGAATATGATTAGCACTTTAGTTCAGGATCTAACTCAGGATAATTGGGACGACACTTTATTTGGTGATTCCTTAGATGAACTTGATGAGGAAATTCTCTTAAGTCTGTTAGGTTACCGAACTTTTGAACTAGAAGAAGCTCTTGAGTACTTTAAAGACTCTACGGAACCTGAGATTCAAGCCATAGTGCTAGGCCTTACGGAGAGTAGTTTTGACCCTAAGTTTGGGGGTAATGAACTAGAAGAAGCTCTTGAGTATTTTAAAGACTATGAGGATCCAGAAATTCAAGCAATAGTTACAGGTTTGTCCGAGAATACTGACTACCCTAAGTTTGAGGGTAGTATTGGTCAATTATCTCCATTAGAAGTCCCTAACTTGGGATTCGAGCCTAGTGTACCCGAGGTATTACTTGAGTCACTTCCGACTCCGCAACTGGATCCTCCTGATATTGTCCAGGAGGAAATTCTAAAGACTTGTTGTTCGAATGAGTCAATTTGTCAAGACACTCATATGAAGCCCAAATGGGCACAACAGAAAAACCCAGTTGTCTTGCAGGAAACCTTGGATGAGGATGTGCTATGTCTGTTCATTTTTCTGATTTGGTGCAGTTGTCTGATAATTGTGGCAATTTTATTTGCTTTTGTTGACCCACAATTGTTTCGACTATTGATATATGATTTGAAAGGTAATTAGCCATTTTGTGGTATTTGACCTCTGGCTTAAGACTTTAAATTTAGCACTTTTTGGGAGGTAACCCAATCTCATGCAACATGGTAATATCTTTCCTTATCTCTTTTGCTTCAAATGGTAACAGTTTCTCCTTGTTCATGCTTTTAATTTTATCTTTAGAACATTAAGGACAATGTTAGATATAAGTTTGGGGGTATGGGAGAAACTTTTTAGTTGCAGTATGAATAAATAAACTCCAGATGCTAGAAATTTATGCCTATTGAGGATTGCACTAACTAATCTAAGTGGATGGAAGCATTTTGATCGTAGGAGTTGAGGAACCAATCTGATTAGATGAAAACATCTAGAAGAGTCTATTAATAAAAGCACAAAGCTCAGGTGTTAGAAATAACATGATAGTTTCACCATATCTCGTTGAGTCCTTTCCACTTCTATTTTTATTTTATTTTTTTTAAACCATGTTTCTCTAAGTGATAGGTGGGGCCCACGATTCAAGTTGTTACCAATGCTAGGGTGAATTAGAGTGATTGAGTTACAAAGAAAAAAAAGAAAAAAAAAGAAAAGAAAAGACCAGACCAATTAGACCAAACGGATCAAAAAAAAAAAAGGTTAAAGAAAGGTTAAAAAAAAAAAGTGCATAAAGTCGACCACCGGTACCCTTGTATATGCCAGTTGTGTTGAACTAGAATTAGGATTATCGATCACTGGTTCCCTTGTATATTCCAGTTGTGTTGATATTAGTCAGACTAGTATCTCAATCCATTAGGATAGGTTCATTTTGGCGGAGGCCTTCAGACAGATATGGGAAACGCCGTTCACTTAGTAAACATCAAAACCATCTACGTTTTTCCATATGCATCTCTTAATCTATCCATGTGATTGGTTTGACTCCAAATATTTATGTCCATAGTGCAACTATCTGAGTAGAGCTCTGTCACTTTATATGAATTTTAGTATGATTGAGTGCAAACTCGTGTACAGCAATTGGAATTTCGCATCAGGGTATTTCTTCTTGTAGTCAATAAGTATGCCAATCAAGGATATTCTTTAGTGCTTTCCAAGGTTCTGCGTAGATAGCTAGGGTCTGGAGTATAAAGGTTTTGTGGGTATACCTCTGGTAAGCCCTCCCGAGACTATAACTCGGCCACTAGGGACCCCTAGGGGTTTAAAGGCTTATTGTATACGCTAAATGCAATCGACGATGCCTGCGTCAGTGAGTTAGGATTTTATTTTTCAATTTTATCTTTGCTCGAGGACTAGCAAATAATAGGTTTGGGGGTATTTGACAGACACAATTTTGTGTCTTATTTGTCTCGGTTCTATATATTGATAGTGCTCATTTTTGTACTTATTATGGTGTTTTATGTGTGTGTAGGTATTTTTGTCCAATAAAATTTTTTGGAAAAATCGGCTCGAAAAGTTGCGCGGGGAACCCCCGGAGGACAGTTGCTAAACAGACCCCAGAATTGGCTAAGGAGCACCCACATTTTTCCACAGCACCCAAGTCACCTACTATCGGCACCCCCTACTCTGGATAGAGGGCAACCAACTTCTTCCCCAAAATTCAAATTCATTTTGGCGGGAATATTTGGCAGAAGTGAACAGATTTAGGGTTTGAGATTCAAGCGAGTTTTAGAGAGATTCAAGCGCTGATTTTCATGGGGCTGGACTTCCTAGAGCGTAACAGGCTTGGAATGTTCGTTTTGATTGATCGAATTTGGATAGATAAGCTGGAAAAAGGAAACATAGGTGTGGAGTTTCACGGGTATCCTGATTCGGTAGTTGGAAGAGATTTGGTCGGATTTTTCTCGCATTATGGATTAGTATAACCCTGTTTCGTCTAAACAGGGAATGTATGGCGGCCAGATTCGAGAAAGAAGGAGTTTCCATCGTGTTAGACCAAAACAGAGTCATGGAGAAATATTATCGGGATTTTAGAGTCCATGAAGATTTAGGAAAGAATTTAACACCCAGGATTGAGTTAACAGGGTCCTGCTGGAATATTGTAGAGGTGGGATTGACCCAGTTGACACGTACAGAAGAGAAGAAATAGAAAAATTCGTCACTTGCCGTGAAATAAGAATGAAGATAAACTCGAGTTGTTTAGGGTTTACTTGGGGGCTGTTGGCTATATATAGGTTGGTTGCAAGTCAGAGAGGGGACGAACAATTTGGGGGAAGTTATTGGAGAAGTCGCAGAGGAGTTTGTAACACTACAGAAGCGAATTGATCAAGTTGCAGGAAACCCATATTTCTGTTGCTGCTGTTGAAGAACATCCGTTGCAAATAAGAACAGCGTCTCAAATTTGTAACTCTGCTACAATAACTTCTTTGTCACAGTCAGTCATTCGTTTTGTGACTCCAATACACCGTTGCAAACATTCAGAATTATAGTTTTTCATCTTATAATCAACTTTTGAACCACAAAAAAATATTTTAAGAAAGTGATTAATATGAGGAGCTAAACCCCATTGCTGAGGGGACGGAGGAAGCCATTTTTCTAATTATTATGTGGTAAATTCTATTTAATTTAATTTTCGTAATTCTTTTATGATTATTTGCACTGAACTGAAATCGAATATATGATTCTGATTAAGTGCTTGTGTTCTCAATTGATGGGTCATGCTTAGGTTAAATCTTTTGATGGTCCATGCTTTCGATTTACAACTATTTTTTTGAGAATCTACTTGTCTAGGCGAAAATATTAGAATCACTTTAAACGTAAAGAGTTGCATAAATATTGACTAGATTAAATCACATAAAAATTGGAGATTGGTGGATACAATTTCTTTTTAAGTTTTCTATTTTAATTTGAGTCTAAAATCGAGTCTACATAATCCGAGTTGAACGAACTTTACTACCACTTCTACAATCACATCAACAGCCGAAACCAACTACTTCCTCTGAAATAAACAAGGGAAGGATCCGAGACCGTTGCTCCAGGACACACGCTAATCATCCAGACGCCTACAAGTTCCCTCAGTCAAATCCTCTTTTCTTCGAAAGAACAACTCGATAAGATAGCCCTTGTGTCAGAGTTGGACGTGACGACCGAAAAACAAGACATGACGACCACTTATGGATCCCAATTTTTTTCAAATATGTGGACCTTATTCGGAAGCCACTCATAAGACTTTGTTTCTTGTCCTCATTTTTTTTCCTTTCGGTAGAAAAGTTTTTGTCCACTTATTCAAATATGTGGACCATTGCGTAACAATAAAAAAAATAAAAATTAGTCACTTTGTTATACATATCAAAAAATTTATATGGCTCTCTATTCTCCACCTCTCTATTCACCTCCATATAATCTAAGCCTCGCATTCATATCGAGATCCGCATTCAGGTTCAGTTGGGGTTCACCATTCCCCTAATGTGAGGTTTAGATTGTAGGAAGCATAATAGGGAGGTGGAGATTGGAGAGCCAAATAGCATTGCCGTATGCATATGTAGTCGACCACGTACTTGCAATATAACCTCTAAAGGGGAACATTTGGAATCCTTTGTCCTTTCCTTCCAATCCAACACAACTTTATATGGTTTATCGTAGTACTAATTATGATTTATGATTACCTCTTCACTTCATATATGAATCAAATTCCTAGTTAACTCGCTCGGAAATGAGATGAATCGCTCGGAAATTCCATCCCATAAATTCTTTTGAATATGTTCTTCGAATGTTTCTACAAGACTTTGGGTAGCTTTTTGTTGGAGGTTGAAATTTTTTTTTTCCTAACACGAAAATGGATAATGTGATTAAAACAAAAATGGTCACCAATAAAAAAAAAAAACTCGGGACCTCAAAAAAAATAATTCTACAAGACTTGACCAGTTTGGTTTTGGGCATTACCTGATTAACACGCAGTTTGTGCTGCAAACTTAAACCAATTCAGAGTCAGATGTTAAAGAACTAAGTAGTGGTAGAAACATCAAGTTCATGATTTTCCAGCTTATCTCAAATTCTCAATGACTTATAAAAAATTTCTTAAAACGATTCAAAATACGAATCACGATAATGAAATGAGTAATTACCTAAGTCTACAGGGAGAAAACAGAAAACCACTGTGAATCCATGATGAAATATTTAGATAAAAGTTTGTTGAACCACATATGAAGAAAAATCTTGAGAGTTCCCATGAAAAAGAAAATTTGTTAATGTAAAATTTGAACTAGCCGGTAGTAATTGAAAGCAATGAAAGGAATTGATAATTCTTGTTATGTTGCTTCCAAATTTGGGACAGGTGTGGTGTGATTTGGCACAAGTTGGTAAAGACTAGTCAGTTATGCACACTTTATGCGGTTAAGGAAACTACTTGGACACTTGGCTGTCCAAGTCTTGTGCAGACGGTTGCACAGAAGTTTTGGCCTGATCGTAGTAATATAAATAGGTTAGAGATTAATAATACTAGTGTTGTTCAATTGGAGAGAAGAACCACTGATGGTAGAGAGTGTTAGGCATTCACCAAGAGGGTGAATGGCCTGTTTTGGTCCATGTGATGTATTGTTTTTTATAATCTTCTTAGTGTAATAAAATGGGTTTATTGTGTTATATCTTTGTTTTTATGATGTTGTTGATTTGTGTGAGAATCATTTAAGTACATGGCATAACCTCTTATGCTTATGGGGGCATGAAGAGTTGGAGAGAAGGAAGAAGAAAGACTTTCGGTGTGCAAAGCCTTTAGAGTGAAGGCAGATGCATACTTCGATGCAAGTATGCAAGGCTAAGTGATTTTGGATGAAGTTGATTCACTGAACCACAATCATTGCTGATCATGTCCCATGAAAATTTTAGGTGATTAAATGGGCATGTGACACTAGGTATGATATGACCCAATAGCTAAGCGCAACAGTTGCACAGTTTGACGATGTAGCGCCAACATGGCTGAGATAAGAAAGGCTACTTAACACATGCAACAAATATGCGATAGTGTTGCATATCCTTATTCAGAGTTGGCCCAGCTCAAGGAAGGAATAAAGGATGAGTTGCAAGTCATGAGATGACTTTGGCATAGTCCTAAGCTTTGGCCAAGGCTTGGACAATGCACATGCAACAATGGCGGGGCCAAACGCACCATTGGCATCAATTGCTCAGGAAAAAGGAATGCAAGTGATGCATATGAAGTATGAAGTATGAAGTTGAAATAAGCAAGTCAAGACTCAGTTGGCATGATATTTGGGTGTTGGCATCCAAATGAGCTAAGTGCATGACGGGATGAATATAGCGCAACCATTGCTGAATAACTTGGAAGAAGTGCAAGTTGGATGAAGCGCAACCATTTCCGAAGACTTGGCAGAGGCCAAGAGTCAGTAAAGCATAATCATTGCCGAACATTGGCACATGTCAAAGTTTAGTGCAGCGCAATGATTGTCGGATTTGAATTCAAGTTGTCAGTTACGCGTGTATGTGCATCGCACACATGCCAGAGCAAGATCGGGAGTTAGATACAGTTATAAAGGAGTTTTGTAACCGAGTTTGGCATAGCCTAACCGTTTGATACAGGTGTGGCGCCATTGTGCAAGCTAGCATCAAAGCTAGCAGATAAAAAGTAAGTCAGGCGGTTAGGGAACCTCCCATGGAAAAATGGTTGCTCATGAGGCGTGCAAGAGAGTTGCATACGGATTGGCCCTGGTTCTTGGCATTATAAATAGCCAGAGAACCCTTGTAGATGAGAGTTTTTCAATAGTTCAAGTGTTTGAGGAACCACTTTGCATAGAGAGTGTTTTTGTAAGCTTAGTGTGAATAAGCTTGTAAGTCCATTGGTTGGACGAGTTTTGTATCTTCCCCTTAAGCTAATAAAGTGAGTTAGTTGGCTTATACGTTTAGCTTTGGTATACTGTTGATTCGATAATACTCCCTAAATTTTGTGAAGCATAAACATGGCAGGAACCTATTTGTAGTATGGGCTACATTGCTGATAGATAAAATCTAAGTTAAGTCTTCCGTTGCATAACTCAAGTTGGTTGTTTGCATTGGTGCAAACTTATAAGGCAGAAATATGAGTGGGTGATAAGAGATCATTGAACCATTGTATTGTCGGGTTACAGTTGCGCAAAAATTTATCAGGAATATTTGCAGGTGCGACACTAGGCTACCAACCAACTCTGTGTAAAACATTTTTGTTCAGTTTAATAAATGCCCTCGATGATGATAATAATAATAATAATGGGTTACTACAAGGACACGCTTAGAGTTATTTCTTCTTCTTGTAACATATTTCAAGTACAAATTCTTGCACTTGATGGATGAGGTAAAAAGCAATAAAAAAATGATAGTAATTCTACACAAACCTTGTAAAAAAAAACAATGCCCCTCACATGGGGATGGTTCCACTTGACATGGAGCTAGCAGGGAGTCCCATTTGGGCCCACTGTGGAAGATTACGTGAGACCACGCCACGGTTTTTTCTATGGTCTGTCAAGATTTTTTGAATAAGTAACAGTGTAGATGAGGTACAAGGTCCAGTTTCTGCTCCTGATTGCTGTCCTGTCGATCGACAGCCTATGTTGTTGACCAGGCGTAGTTCTATCTATGTAGAATTCGAACCTAACGGCTAAACCTAGAGCTGGATGGGTGATAACAAATTCACTATCAATGTTGGTGGTGAAGGGTCACGGTAGTGGCACCAGGTCCATTTGCTGAGCCTATTAGATGTTTGTGAATCTTTAAATTATGAAAGAGACGGACGAGTTAAACCAGGCCTGTTGGTGCTATTTAAGCCGTTCGGTTTAATATGTACCGTCACGTGGGTCTCACTCGACGTTTGGCGTGAAACTTCTAAATTGAATTTTGCTGAAAACCAAAAGAAGAAGGTTGGTGTGCTTTCCTTAAATCGTTGTGTTTCCTTATTTGGATTACAACTCTAAACTAGATATATAAGTACTTGTTATAGAACCATCTTTTGTTCAATCAGTGTCACTGTGTCATTATTTCGAGCAATGTGTAATGCACAAGAAAAGTCCAAGAAAAAGACTTTTCAAGTAGCAGAAGAAGAACAGAATGAAAATCCGAAACCACTGATGGGTGATAGTATTTGTGAAATCTGCATGGAAGAAATCCCCCCGGAAAAGAAATTCTATAACGGCAGCTGCGACAACATTAAAAACAAGAAGAAGACGACTAAGCAAAAGGTGTGCTTATCACAACATCACTTTTGCACTAATTGTATAGAGAAATACATACAAGTAATGTTAAATTAGTAAGGCATATTAATGGTTATAACAGACAATTATTTGTCTAAATCGGAGTGTCTAGAAGAAGAAAAAAAAATCAGAAACCATTCAAGTTTAGGCTTGATCAATGTATCTGAATACAAACGAATCGGTTTTAACCAATACACAACTCATCAAGTCAAGAGAACCAAATCCTGCATCCAGTATACCTGATGCATGGACTTTCTTGCTCTCGTCAGCTGTACATGAGGTTTTTCCACCCCGAACACAAGGAGCAAGCATGCAACGATAACCTTCTGCTGATAAATAATTACAAACGACACCAAGTGATTAGTATTTTAAATTTTAAATAGCTGAGAGACAATAACGAACCGGGAAGGAGAGAAATGAAAGAGAAAATTACTTCTCGTAATTACTTCTCGTAAATATCTCAACCACAGAGAACGAAGTCATCAAGTAAGTTGAGCTTCTCTGTGATCATGTTCTTTCTCAAAGACATCAAAATCAGTCTCTTAAAACAGCTATACAACAGTATCTATAAACAATTAAAACCATTAACTATCAGCTACTACACTCTACACAATTTTAAATCCCCAACTCTGAATCAACCTAAAAGAAATTGAAAATCACAACACAGCATCAACAACCAATTACTAATGTATAACCATAGATTATTACATTTAAAAGCTCCCGAAAGTCCTAAGGTACATTTCCCAATTTTCATCATAACAACAAATCTGCTATCAGGGCTTTCCCTGTTTTTTTCTGCAAAAATATACCAAAAAATCAAAACAAGAATATCAGTACATCAAATTACTCAACTTGTACTGAATCTACTGATATGTTATGTACTACTAAAGTACTGACACATACTTACTAAGAAAACAAGAGTAACTAACTACTTAACTACAGGGAAACAAGAGGAGGAACTCAATTCATTACGGTGAAAAGATAAGAAGAAATAATAAGACCTTACTGAGTAAGGACCACTGGCTTGACATAGCAAAAATAATAAGAAGAAAATTAAATAATTTGTAATTAAAAATATAGATTTAATCCTAATTAGAATCAAATTTCATATACCCGGATGCGGGACCAAACTTTATATTATTTAAATAAAATAATTCTATTTAAAAGAAAAATAAAATTTATCACCGCATTCGTGGAATCCGAAAAGTGATTCTAATTACCTGTATTTCACTGTAACTATACCAATGCATTCAAAATTGACTTAAGAGAGAATTTATAAAATAGTGTAATTCAGTTGCATACAACTCCTAATAATACTTATTGTAAAAGGACTACATGCTTGAAAGTAAAATCATACTCCTAAACATACATCTGAGTAAAATTTCCTGGGACCAAATTGAACAAACTTAATCTATATGACAAAGATAGTAAACTCAGCCACAAAGGAGAACCTGCAGTACTTTGTTTTGGATTCTCAATTGTTGCCTATATGTTTTTTTTAGTGACATTATATCTCAATCCAGATGCCACAACCAAAAAATCAGATTATTTTGTCCGAACAATTAAATTTATGGATGAACACGAAAAGAATTACATACTAGAAAACCAGAGGAAAAAAGGATTTACTTTCGAAATATTGACACTCAGAATGAAAAGGACTTATTGAAAGTAAAGTTTCAAAGATCTGTCGATCTATGGCCATTCATTCGGAAAGAGCATTACTGAAAAGCCAAAACCACAATTAGATTTCCTTAGGATCCAAAAGCATAAAGAAAAATGAAATATTCTAATTACTATCAATTACGAGGTAAATTTTGAATGTGAAACGTTTTTGAAAGCTTATAAAGGAACTCGAACAAGTTCTTAAAGAGCATATAAAGGGAAGTAATTCATTTGCAGCCACACACATACAACCAAACCTAACACAGCAAGAACAACTTACACGGAAAATGGCAGAAAAAACTTACTCATGCACAACTTTCATTTTTTTTTTTTGCCAAGTCCGATGTACAACTTTCATCCATCAAAGAAACCCCATAACTAAAAAGGAGAAGAATAATGGAAAACCCATACCTTTAATTATACACAAAATTGAATGACCACTATAAAAAATAAAAATCACCTAGATCCACATATCACATATCTAAACCTAACTTAAGCAAAAACAGATAAATTAAGGAAACCCTGAATTGGGAAATCGAAATCAGAGGAAGCAATAATGCTCGTATACCTCAGAAGAAGCAATATCAACATCATTCTCATCACCACCCAACCTATTGAATTAAGTTGTTCACTACAAAACCATCAAAATTCAAGATATTAGAAAGTTGACAACCATAAACACAGTAAATATGAGAAAATGGAAGAAGAAACGACCTCGAATATAGACATGTTAGATGAGCAGATTGATTTGGTTTACTGGATTCTAGGGTTTGTCTTTTATCTTCTCAAATCACGGATGAAAAATTAATATCGATTTTTATTCTCTGATGGTAACTTATCTCGTTCGGCTTTTGACAATTGTTGTCTGAGAAACAGCAGCGAGAGAAGAGAATTGCTAGATGACTGCTAAGCAGTGGGTGGGGGTGGGGGGGACCAAGAAAACATATGACTGAAGACCAACAACTGATGCCAACAAAAACATAAAATACATTTAAAAAGAAATTAAAACACGGGTTTGAAAATGAAGAAACCAGAAGCGGAGAACTGATAATTTTCATACTCAGGTAGGAGTTGGAACCCATACCATTTAAAGGAGTTGGGATGTAGTCGAGAAAAAAAGAAACGAGGAAGCAAGAACAATGACCTAACTGTACATTATTGCTTTTGATAATTACTGCATCTAGACGACCAGTGACACAATGACCGCATTGCTTACATCAAAAAGAAGGGGGCTATAAATAACTCGACATGATGACTCAAAAGTAAAAGAAGGTGATGAAACAGAGCTAAAATGAAACCCGCCGAACTTAAATGTAGACATTTTTTTTTGTACCCATAAAATAAAGAAGGCTATTATTGGGGCGTCGCACTCCAATAGAAGGGTTTCATTTGGATTCTTAATGTCCAAAATAGTAGTTATGGGATATCCTAACACATATACAAAATGTCTAGATTACCCTTTAACTAAAATAAAAGCTTAAAAACCGGAAAAGTGATTTTACGTCCAGATTAGGATCAATTCCAACCGTAAAATTTTATTTGCATGTAGTTTTACATCCAAGTTTGGATTAGTTTCCAACCGTAGAAGCTCATTTTACGTCCAGGTTTCTTTTAATTCCAACCGTAAAATCCGATTTTACGTCCAGTTTTCTTTTAATTCCAACCATAGAAGTGATTTTACGTCCAGGTTTAGTTGAATTCCAACCGTAATTTTCAATTTTACGTCTAGGTTTAGTTTACTAAATTTTCCTTTCGTCAACCTAGCCGTAAATTTCAATTTTACGTCCAGATTCCTTTTAATTCCACCCGTAAAAATTGATTTTACGTCCAGGTTTTGATTGATTCCAACCGTAGAAATTGGTTTTACGTCCAGATTTGGATTGATTCCAACCGTAGAAATTAATTATTATCTAATTAAATTAAATAAAATCAAAATTAACTAAAGGGTTATTCGGTCATTACAAAATTATTTGAGATAAGGAATTTTTGATATTACTTCTGGATGATCCGTTTTTGTCCTATTAGATGACGCCCCTCTAATGGAATGTGACGTCCCAATAATAACCTTCAAAATAAAACGGCTATAACTGTGTGATCTCTTTTAGTTAGAAACTGAAAATGTGCATCGTCCAGTTGTTGCTAACACGTGAAATTCAGCTTGATGAAATTGTCGATGGTCAAACATTGGTTGATAATAGTGGACTATGAATGTCCAATGAAGGCTTGTATTGCATAACTTCAACCTACCAATTTGGGTCTTCACCTGTTTCTCTAATCGACATTGCATGACACACACGTGTAAGCAAACTCTCGGAGACAAGTGTAATATGGTGGTAATTCATTGAAATAAAAGCAGAAACAGAAGACTAAACGTAATGTTATCTTTCTCCAAGAAGTTTTTTTTTTTTTTTGATGAACATTACGTTTCTCCATCACACCGTTACAGAAGTTTATTACTATTTTTTTCTAACTTAGTTTTATGTCAAACAAGGAAACAAAACAAGTATGTGTAATCACAACAGATATGTTAAGTTCAGCACTTCTGCTTCAAGAATGAATGTTTGATCCATTTTTGATTCGATCTTGAGATGGTTTTGTTGAGTTTTGATTTTAAGGAATGGGTTTGTGATTTTGATTCTTGGCTGAACAAAGAATGGGAGAAGAAGATGATCAACTGGTATATTAGGATTCAAATTCTCTGACTGTATTGAATCGGCGACTCGGAACTAATGACCAGGAATCATCGTCTTTTTCAATGTAACAAAATGGTGCCCTGTTTTTTTTTTCCAGAAAAACAGACTTTTAGGTGTAAATTTGTTCGAATTGATTCAAATAAAAGATTCAATTATTGAAAAGGGTACTTCTATGTTCTACATGAATTAAATTTATGTAGATTTTGCTCTTATTGATCATTCAAATGTATTTTAATTTTTCTTTTATATATTTTGAATGAATACATAATGAAATTAATCTATTCCGATCGATTTACGTGTTATTTTGATTAAGTTTGAACTGTTAATTTGTTTGTTTAATGTTTCTTGATCGAAATTGATGATCAATTTGATTGATTATCTCAACTATCATCTGAATTTCCTTGAATGATTGAAGTTGCTCAATTGATGAGGTGTTGATCTCGTGTTGTCTGTGAGAGTGAGATTCTTCGTTGTTTTTCAATCATGATTCAGAAACTTATTTATATTGCTGGAATTGTAGACACCATGATCCCATGAAGTGTGATCCCATGAAGTGTGACAGTTGATGAAATCAAAGAGTAGGGAAATGAAAATCGTGTTTGAAACCAGTTGTTCATCGTGCGGAAACTTGGTCGATTTTCCATCCACTACTTTGTTAACTCCTTCAACTGATTGCACGACTTTCTCACATTCAATCATGTGTAAGAACACACGTGCCTAGACCGCCAGACCAAACCCCTAGTTGATATCCCTCATGCGACACGATTGACGTCTCGTGGTTAATTAGTCAGTTGTTGACTTCATTACTTTATGGGACGATGACTCCATGTATTTGCTGAGTTGAACATGATTTTGCAAAATGTTCTGAGACTCATGAATTGACCGTTGAGACAGAGGTATAATTCTCAAGTTGTGGTGAGCAAGTATTGCTCATTCGATGAATTGTTGAATATTGATAGTCGAACCAATATTCCTTGGTTTGAGCAAATATTGCTCATTTGAGCAAGTGTTGCTCGTCTGATGACTTATTGGTAGCGCGACCAAAATAAGACATTAATTAGAATACTGGTAGTTGAACCGAGCATAATTAATAAGAATACTGATCATGAGATCGTCGTAAAGTTATTAGTGTTCGAATCTGGAATTATGATCCTTGGACTCAGAAACCCTAATTTGATCAACTGATGACCAATTGATGATTTATTTCAAAATCAACCATGGGACGAAGGAGGGATACGGGATCATGGATCGACCATGTAGTTCCCATATGCTCATGTGAGCAAATACCAAGGTCTCTTGAAGAGTTGGTGATTTGGTGCTGAAAGAATGATTAAATGCTGGTTTAATCATTTATTCGAAAAATGCTCGTCCGAGCCTTAGGTGATAAACCCTAATTAATTATGAAGAGGTGAGGGACCGACCAAGGGGTCATGAAACCGGCCCTGGGTGATCACGGGATCAACTGACGATCATTCTATGAAATTCCAAAATTATTTGGAAGAGTTTTGGACCTAATACGTGCAATTGCGCAAATTAGGTCAAATCGTGAAAATACGTGGGACCGTCTTCTTGCAAGCCAAAGAGCCAACCTTGGTCTGTCAAGGTAACATGCTCACGTCGCCAGGGTGTCCGTGTCTCAGTCCTGAAAATTTTGATATTTTCTGGCGTGCGTTTGAACAACCATTTGAGAAAATATGACAAAATCAGGGTTTTGCTGAAACTGAGGAAACTTAATGAAATGAAGGAAAATAATTATAAAAATGAAGGAATAATGAGGCGTGGGACTGCTGAAGCCAAGGCATGGCCGTCAGGCTAGTGACCACGGTCCCATGGTGCATTTTCCTAATTTTATATTATTTTTCATGATTTTATGAAAATATCGTGAAATCAAGGAGTTTTGTTAAAATTAAGGAGTTTCCTTAATGTGAAAGAGTTCCATGGGATCAAGGAAGCAAATAATATTAAAAAATAATAAAATAAGGGCGTGAGGGACCGGCTGAGGCATGGCCGGCCGGCTGGGCCCGGTCCCGTGCGTTTTCCCTAATTTTATGTATTTTTTCCATGATTTGAAGGAATTTTCATAATTTGAGAGAAATACCATGAAATCAAGGGATTTCATGGGATCAAGGAAACTTTAAAATAATAATAAAATAAAAGGAGTGTGGGACCGGCTAGGGCATGGCCGGCCGGCTTCGGCCCGGTCCCACGGGTTTCCTTAATTTATATTATATTTTTTCATGGATTTATGAAAATACCATGAGATTAAGGAGTTTTCATGAGATTAGGAAAATAATAATAAAATAATGAGAAACCATGAGGTGTGGGGCCGGCCGGAATTAAGGCATGGCCGGTTGGCCAATAATCACAGCCCCACAATGTTTTTCCCAATTTTATATTATTTCCTTGGTGCGAAGGAAACACCATGAAACTGGGGAGTTTCCTCGAAACGAAGGATATTTGTTCAAATGAAAGGATTTTCATAAGATTGGAAAATAACAAAAAATATGATAAAATATAAATCTGGGGTGGGATTGGCCACGACACGGCCGGCCGGTCAATGAGCCCAATCCCATGGCGCCTTGGTTAATATTTTGATTATTTATTATTTTCTTTCCTATTTTGCATAGGTTCATCGTTTCGTCGAATTTTGAAATACTCTTTTGTGCGGTGATTGTTAGTGTATCATCGTCGAGTACACTTGCACCTTTTGAGTCAGGGCTTACACAGAGTAGCTCAGATGCCCGTGCGTTGAATATTTATTACTAACCCATGGAATTCTGCTGGGAAGAACCATAAATTGAAGTAACGAAATACTGCGAAAATATTTGAATATTTTCAGAAATTCAGTGGATGAATCCAAGAATTTAGGAATAATTAACTTATGGCTCTATACAAGCAGAGCAGGATGTCTAGGAGCATTAATTATTCTGACATGAGCTTGCTGGAGCTTCATATCCTTTATATAGTCAGGGAAAACTTGTTGTTTGTAAATTGAAGACGTTATCGCTATATACTAGCAGAGAAAGCTGTCAAGGAGCCGTCAATCTTGTGATTCTATATAGAAATAATTACTGAAGTGTTCAGTATTCATGAGATATGTCGTTGTCCAGCCGAGAGACTATATATCTGCATGTACTCCGAGAGAAAGTATTCTCAGTCAGAGGATTCGATGAGAGGCATGTGTCTCAATACTCACATCTGATTGCTGGATCAGGAGTTCGTATAATTATGGGTTTACGATTTTAGTCTTTGTCGAAAATACACCATCTACAACGTTGAAGCAGCTTCTGGAGCGAGCAGGTCCTTGAGAGCATTGAAGCAGCTTCTGGAGCAAGCAGGTCCCAGAAAGAGCGTTGAAGCAGGCTTCTGAAGTGAACGTGGAGGCGTCTCCAGGAGAGAAGAAGTCTTCTGAAGCGAACGTGGAGGCGGCTCCTGGAGAGAAGCGTTGAAGCAGGCTTCTGAAGCGAGGCGGCTCCTGGAGAGAAGCAGGCTTCTGAAGCGAACCTGGAGGCGTCTCCTGGAGAGAAGCAGGCTTCTGAAGCGAGGCGGCTCCTGGAGAGAAGAAGGCTTCTGAAGCGAACATGGAGGCGGCTCCTAGAGAGAGCATTGAAGCAGCTTCTTCTTCAGTTTGGTTTTCCCTTTACATGCTTCTAGATTGACCATCTCTTGTGTTGAATAAGTCCTTGACTGATGGCGAAGGAATCTCGTGGAGCATCAGTCCCCAAGCATGACTTATATGGTTCTATATCGTCCGTAGTGGTTGTTGCTATGGGGAATCTCGGGCACTGGTATCAACAAACTAACAACGGTTCTCAGCTGCAGCTGTGATCAAAAAATACTGGCAGGAAGAGGCGTGACAGCTCCGGGCTAGAACTCGGCGGTCATCATATAGTGGTAGAGCTTGTCTCGTCATTAGAGGGAGAAGCTCATGATGGAACCGATAGCTTCCTTCATGCTGCCTCATGGAACGGAAAAGAGAGAGACAGTCCCATGCCCATGAGTATCTACTGAGCCTTCTACTTCATAGATGTTTTCACGCTGGGTTCATGAGGCCGGCTTTCCGTTTGCGTTGTGTTTCATAGACGTCCAGAAATATCACTGACCTTCGACAATACGTCTGCTCTCTTGAGTATATCCTCGTCTTTGGACATCTTGGAATGATATCGTGCTTGCATCTCTCTAAATTCACCATATTTGAGATCGGCAATGTTAAGCAGTCCCCAGTCATACTCCTTTGCCACTATCATCTTTGGATCGTGTCTTTGAGGAGTAGGGAAGTTCTTTCATGCGTTGCTACATCAAGCAGGTTGACATGGAGAATCTGTATGTACCTCTTGTTAGAATATAGCTCGGTCAACCTCGCATGCGTTGCTACATCAAGCATGTTTGTCAATGTTAGTGATCAAAAGTATAAAGTCTTGATTTTTAGCCTATTAGCTAAGTCTCGGACTAGGATAGGAAAAGTGTAGTTGATCTCAAGGACTTCATGGTGATTCAACGACAATGACGAAGATCTACACCAAGGAACCGTGGAACTTCATCAACAAAAAGGTATGTGAAGACTTGAACTTATCTATCACTCGAAAGTCTATCTATTCTTCCCATACTTCTTATGAGACAAAAGTCGTATGCTATATAGACTAGATCCTATGCACTTGATATTTCGAGTTGAGTATTCATTCCTATGAGAATGCTATATAGACTAGATCATTGTGTTGGTAAAGCGTTTCGCTTTGATCAGGTTTATCTTCACCTAGTGACGAAAGTCATGAAAGTTTCTATCACTTTGGAAATTGCTCTGAAGAGAAAGGTCTGTTGTTCTTCACGACTGAATATCGCCCTCTGAGAATGTTTCAATGATTGGAATGAGAGTTTAGATTATATAACCATGTATTTCTTGAACCGAAGTTTTCGAACTTTGTTGATCAAGAGAAATCGGTAGGATTGTGGAATTGGCTTGCCAAGTCCGCGAACTGAAGGAAGTTCTCGACCGAGAATTTATGCTGGGATTTTCAAAACTCGTTTGTGTGCCCAGTCCGCGAACTCAGTCCGCGAACCCAGTCCGCGAACTGGCAGAAGTTCTCAACCCGAGAATTTCTATTGAGTTTGGAAAATTCAACCGATTAACTTAAGTCCGCGAACTTGTTTGTGAGCTTATAAGGTTATGATCTAAAGATGTGCTCTGAACATGAAACATTAATTATTAAGGAATGTTTTATGCAAACCGTGGCTATAATGTTCATGAGACGATTCTTATCGAATCGAATCATCTTTGTTTCAATTGTGTCTTGTGTAGTTACATAAGATCTCATAGAAATTGAACAACTCTTAACTAGTTCATTTGAGTCAATTGAACTAGTTATGGTGAAGAAGAACATGATTAATATGATATGCTCATATGGTTGACCTTTTGGTTTATCATGTTGAACCAACATATGTGTAGTCATTTGGGCATGGTTTTCTCAAACCCAATAAACGTGTACCCAAGTGTGTTTGACAAGCTATGTCTTTCGATCTAACGGTTGAGAGATATTGGCTTGAATCTAAATCAGGTTTTCATCTAACGGTGGATAGAGTTTGCTTTGTACCTAAGGCGAAACCCTGATTTGAAAGGCTATATATAGGAGACATTTAGCATTAAGCAAAACTTAATCCCCACACGTCTGTGTGTGCGCTAGCTAGAGTCTATCTCCATTAATCCTTGATTTTCTTCTCTAAAATCGGATTAACGACTTAAAGACTTTATTGGGATTGTGAAGCCAGGCCGATACTACTTTTATCGTAGTTGTGTGATCTGATCTTGCATCTTCTATCGTACGAGTACAATCGATTGATTGGTTTGAGATCGTGAGAGTTCTCCGATAGGCAAGATAAAGAAGTCACAAACATCTTTGTCTCACTGTTTGTGATTCCTCGACAATCCACTTGTGTAGTCAGGAAGGATTGCACAGAGGTGATTGATTAATCTAGGTTGTTCTTCGGGAATATAAGTCCGGATTATCAATTGGTTCCTGTTACCTTGATTTTATATCTAAAGACGGAAAAAAACCTAGGGTTTATCTGTGAGAGACAGATTTATCCTTTTGATAGACTTTTCTGTGTGAGACAGATTCGTTTATTATCAAGTCTGTGATTTTGGGTTGCAGCAACTCTTAGTTGTGGGTGAGATCATCTAAGGGAATCAAGTACGCAGTGTCCTGCTGGGATCAGAGGCGTAGGAGTACAACTGTACCTTGTATCAGTGGGAGATTTGTAGGGGTTCAATTATAGATCAGTCCGAAGTTAGTTTTCAGTAGCCTAGTGTTTGTAGCATCTTAATACAGTGTGTATTCAATCTGGACTAGGTCCCGGGGGTTTTCTTAATTTGCGGTTTCCTCGTTAACAAAACTTCTGGTGTCTGTGTTATTTCTTTTCCGCATTATATTTTATATAATTGAAGTAATACAGGTTGTGCGTTAAAGATCATCAATTGGAAATCCAACCTTTGGTCGTTGATTAATATTGATTGATCCTTGGACATTGGTCTTTGGTACCGTCCAAGTTATCTCTCTTTGATAAAGACTCGCAGATTTCTATTTGCTTGAGTAAAGATCAAATCGAGAGATTGAGATAATAACTCCTTGAGATAATTTTTATCTAGATTAAGTCTGACTGTCTAGTTGATTCTCTAGCAAAGTATTTCGGAGTTAGTCCATACATATTACTAATCGAAATATTGGGTGGTGTTGTTAGACCCCCGATTTTTCAATTGGTATCAGAGCAGGCAAACACGTTAAAGACCTCATAAGTCTGTGTTTGTAGCGATCTGATTATGGACGAGTCTATCTCTAATAACGTACCAGTTCATAAATTACCAGATGTTTTTCAAAGCTTGGATTCACCTGAGAAAACGGTCACATCTAGGTTAGTATCTAAACATTCTCTTAATGTAGAACCTGTTGAAGTCTGGGAAACACACCTAGAAGAACAGTTAGATGAACTTTCTGATGAAGGTGATTCAGATATTGATAGAGATGTTGATGAGGAAGTCTCAGAGTATGTTAAGCTTTTGAATTCGTTGGAAAATAAAAAGATGAGAACTTCTCATGTCACACCTTTTCTGTCGTACAAATAAGAAATTGAGAAGATGTTACGCAGGTGTTTATGTTTCGAATCGCTCTAACGAATCGATCCTCAAGGATTCTGAGGAAAACCTACGTATGAAGTCACTTGAATGTGATAATCTTTTTCAAAAGTACTTTTCTTTGGAAGAGAAACTTGCAGAATCTGAAGCAATGGTTAACTCTCAACAAATTAGTTTTGATGACAGAGAAAGCGCTTTTCTCGCTCGATAGAAACGCCTTGAGGCTGATTTAGCTGCTGCTCTTGATAAAATCAAGATGTTGGAAGATGACTTGAAAAATTTCAATACTAGTTCAAGCAAATTAACCATTATGCTAGGAGCAAGTAAAAATCATCGTGATACACGAGGATTGGGTTATAATGGAATAGATGCTCCGAGTATTAGAAAAGAGGTAAAATTTGTCAAGGCTAGTGATCCTTGTCAACAAAAGGTTTCCACTGATGGCAAAAGTGAAATACCTTCACCGGCAGTTAAGGTTCAAAAGAGCAAAGCATATCAACCTCCCAAGTCAGCACACACAGATCGAGGTAAGAACATTTCTTATGTTTGCCACTATTGCGGGAATAAAGGTCACCTGTAAAGGAGATGTCGTTTTCGTATAAGGAATGAAAAACTTCATGATGTTCTTGTTTGGGCATCACAAGAAGTTGTGAAACCAAGATCATATGTTAAGACTGATCCTCTTAATGTTACAGGTTGTAACTGTTCAATCTTTAGGCAATGGAATCAGTGGTGTGATAAACCTAGATTTGCCTATAAACGTCGTACGAATCCTTTTCACAATCGTAATGGTTATCAAAAGGATAACTTCGTAAAGACGAAGACAAGATCCGATGCTCCCAAATGGAGAAAGAATAACTTGCAAAAGAATAGCTTATCCAATTCTCTTCCAAGAATTCTAGAAGAGAGTAATGGGAAGAAGTTTCCGGTTGTTCCTAAATGCACTCAGAAGTGGGTACCAAAGAATGCTTTGAGTGTGAAAAGGAATGATCTTCCAGAAAATTCCATGACTATGGAGAAGACATTATCCATGATGTTCGAACTTAACAAGTTTTTTGGAAAAATGGAATTGGATGTGAACGGTTCTAAAAGTGATCTCTTTCATGATAATCCAAAGGTCACTTGTGGTGAGAAAGACGTTGTTCACCCCAACACAACTTGATTGTGTTGTAAGTGCATCCTCACCAAGGAATACCTTCTTTTATATACGGTGAGGGAAGCACAAGAATTGGGGAACACAGATTATGTTCGGTAAGGGTGTACAATTCAACTGGATTCTTCTAAAAAGGTATGTCCATAAAACTGAGCTGTTTTTATAATGATACATGTACCTTTTTTTATTGTTCATTTCTACCTAACTTGATATGTGTTTAAGGTTCTTATATGTTTAGGGTTGAAAATAGTTGTTCGGGATGTTTGGACATCATGGTACACATTCCAGAGATGCATACCATCATGAAAAATCAAAACCCAGGGTTTTAAGATCGAGGACTTGAAAAAAAAATCGTTTGCAAACCCGTATGCATACTTGCCTGTAGACGTCGATATTCGGTCAACTTGTTTTTGCCATATTTTCTTCGTACGAACTCGGAATGACCTCATTCTTTTTGAATTCTCTTCAAAATGGAGATGATAAACCTTGAATTTGGATGAGTTAAGATGTGCATTACGAGTTTGTCTTGATGCCTAGGAAACTTCTTATGAAAATTTATTTTTGTTTTTTAAGGATTACTAGAGTTTGGAATAGCAATTATTGTGATTACACATAGATATGTCCAACGTTTTTCATCTTCATGTTTCTATATTTATTGGTTTAAATTCTAAAAATATTTTGAGGATGATGTTATTGCAGTATTAATTTGTTTGATTTTGAAGTATTGCAATATTTTTATGGGATATGTATTGTTTGCGTCCGTGAACTTGAAGGTCCCATATGATTGTCAAAAGTAAAGTCGTTCATGAATTGGTATTCATATTGATGAAAGAACGAATGGAATTTTGACATATACAAAAGTTATGCCTATGCAATCATGTATTTGATGGAAAATAGGATTAAAACTTTTGGGTGACAAGGATAAAGTCTATTATGTTGTTACGCATATAATTATGCAAAGATAGAATATATCCTTGTATGTTAACCACGATATTGATCTTTATTGATCCATTTTCATGTTTTACCTGAAGGCTCCATTGTGTGTCTTATGTTGAGCACCTTACAACTAAGTCGATTAACCTTGGCTTTGTTGGTTGTTCCGTAAGATGCTATATGTTGAGCATTATGAACTAAATTAATCATCCTTGGTTATTTAGTTTGTACTCCATAAGTTTTCCTTCTTATGATGAGTACATGAACAGTTAAGATGGTCATATTCCATGATAATCTTAGTCGGGGTTCCGTAGTCTCCTTTATGTTGAGCACAAATAATTGAATTGATTACTTCGGTGATTAGTTTGGTTGTTTGCTTTTCGATTAGATTAATTATAGGCTCTTTTTTAATTAATATAGTTTTGTTTTCATACATTCCACAAGCTCTTGTGTTGAGTATATGAACGGCTACACTATCATGTTCTATTGGTTAATGTAGTCACGTATTCCGTAAGGTTTTCCTTATGTTGAGTACTTGAACGGTTAAGTTAGTCACCTCCATATGATTAACTTAGTCGTAGCTTGTTACTCAGTGAGTTTTCTTATGTTGAGCACTTTCAATTAAATTGATCACTTTTGTGGTTTTGATTTAATTGCGTATTCCAATTAGAATATTCATGGGTTTTCTTGTGAGTATTTTGGTTGAGTTTTGGATATAAAAATCATTCACATGGTTTTTGGTGTCCAAATAAAAATCCTTCTTTTTTTTTTCGAAATTAAGGTCGCTCTTGTTGTTCCTTTGGGAATGACATCAAATAGGAGAAAGTTCTTTTGAACTTGTGCTTAATGGGTAATATCTTGCGGGGAGTGCGGCTGTAGAATTTTATAGGGGTTATGTTGCGTGTTAAAACTCCTTGATAAATGTTGTTAGCTTCGGCTATAAGATTGCATCTAAATTAAGATGATATGTTGTCTTTCTTTTGGTCATGAAATGTCTCTTGTGGAACTTTCATTATTAACCAATCTTGTACCTTTGCCAATTTTATTGACAAAAAGGGGGAGAAATATTGTAGGTCACACTACAAATACATACGGTTTTTGGATCATTGTGTAAGGGGGAGTAGTTTCCATGATCAAGATGGAGTATTGACTAAGGGGTATTGATACATATTGTTAGAGAATAGCTCGGTAAACTCGCATGCGTTGCTATATCAAGCATGTTTGTCAATGTTAGTGATCAAAACTATAAAGTCTTGATTTCTAGCCAATTAGCTAAGTCTCGGACTAGGATAGGAAAAGTGTATTTGAGCTCAAGGACTTCACGGTGATTCAACGACAACGACGAAGATCTACACAAAGGAACCGTGGAACTTCATCAATGATGAGTGCTAAAAATTGCATATTTCTATATATTTTTCTTGGCATTTAACCCATCTTTTGTGCATTAATTCTACGTTTTATCCCATATTCTGTATTTTCTTTGTTTTCAAGAATAAATATTTTTATTAATTAATTTTGCATTTTTAGGTAATAAATAAAGTTTGGATGAATAGCGGAGCGGAAAAGATCAGAAAAGTAGTGAAAAGCCGGGAGGAATTACACAAGGAAGCCGCGAAGAATGTTGTGCACAAGACCAAAAGGCTAGAAGTGGGCTTGAAGAATAAGAATTGTCCTTAAAGAAGATATGGGCTTGGCATACCCAAGGCCCAAAACCCTTACTCAAACACATTTCCACTATCCAAGCCCGTCTCGGATTTCATCCGTCAGATCGAAGCATTTCAGCATCCTACGGTCGCTCCATCATCGCACATCGAACTCCGAAGCCCCCGCTTTACATCGCAACGCCCATCTCCATCTTGGGTCGTCCATTTTGCTACATCCCTTCATCCGACGGTCGCTCCACGCTTACCTCCGTATCGCCGTTGGATCCACCTACCATCTTCCCATCCATCGCTCCTTGTCGCAGATCATCAAACCTCGCTGAACCCGCCTAACACCCAAGTATCGAACACCCTATACCCATCGCCAAACACACCCTTCTCCCAAAACCATCGAATCCATCTTCTTCCCCTCTCCGTCTGCAGAACTCGTACGCCATCACCACCACCTGCTCCTTCTGCCACCACCACCATCCTTCATCATAACACACCAACCCTAAAACCCATCATCACTACCACTTTCACCAACTCTATAGACTTCTATTCCACCAATTTCACGCCTCACCAATCTCATGAACCCTAGATGTGAAATTGGTAGAATAGGTTGAAATAGAGTTGTAATTGAAGCATGGGAAGGAGCAGAAGACGTTGAGGAAGCATGGGACGACGAGCTAGAAGAAGGAATCAGAGAGTTAGGTGAGTGAATTGGGTATTTGGTGAAACCCTAATTTTACTGATTTGGGGATTTTGAATTTATTTTGTTGTAACTATAAAAGGGTGTTAGGGGTTGTAAAATTGGGCATCTCTGGGCTAGCCAGTGAGCACTATTAGCAATTCATTTTCAATTCATGTTGAATCTCTCTTATGCATAAAAGTTGAATGTGAATTGTATGCTGTGTAATGTGGAGCATGTTTATACCTGTTAGTATCATGATTACAAGCATGTCCATGTTCTAATTCACTTGCTAGGGCTTAGAGGAAGCTCTTGATCATATGCTAGGAATGTTAATGTATTTGTATGTTCTTTTATTGAGCTGAATTGCCTTAGGATGAATGCTTAGTCATTTGGGCTACCTGCTTGTGATCACCTGTGCTGTTAGAAGACAGCTGATACTAGGAGTGGAGCTAGGTCTTTGGCCAAGAATTCAATCCACTAGAGAGACTGCCTTAATCCAAACTAGCTAGAGAAGCTAAATGCCTGTGATTAGTTGTGCTGATTAAAGACAACTGATGCTAGGGGTAATTTGGCTAGGATAGTTAGTAGAATCCTCATTGTAATCTTTCAGGAAAGAACAATACATACATTGCATCATAATTTCCTTATCCTAGGGTCAAGTAGTGGAATCAAAAGCCTTAGTATCTTCCTTTGAACTCAGATAACCTTAGAAGTTTAGAAAACTTTAGCAAATCCTCCAAGTCCCTGTGGACAAACCCTTATTTACTTTTTCTTGCTTCAACTTCCCTGTGCACTTGCAGGCTAGTTTAGGTAGTTCTTTCCTTTTACACCAAGTTTTTGGCGCCGCTGCCGGGGACTCGGTAGCGGTTTGCTTGTTTTCTGTTTTCTTTCTTGTTAATCTTACTTGTCCTGACCTGCAACTTGTTCCTGTTTTCTGTTTGCTCCTGCTCTTGCATTGATCTTGTTCTTGCTTCACTAAGTGCATTGCCTTGCACTGACTGTTATCGCAGCTGCTGTTGCTGTTGCTGTTGCTGCTGTGAAGCTGCTGCTGCAGTTGCTGTTGCTGTTGCTGCTGTGAAGCTGCTGCTGCAGTTGCTGTTGGAGCAGTTCTGCTAAAGTTGCTAAGGAAGATCCAAGCCCAACTGGGATAGTGCAACAAAAAGGGATAAAAAGACCAAATTTGGGCTCCCTCCAAAAATCAAGTAAGCCTAACCCATGAGCTAACCCAACTGGGCCTCATTAAATTTATTTGGGCTTGTATTTTAGTATTTATAATTGGGCCTGTAATAATTTTTATTTTTCTTTTTCTTTATTTTCTATTTGGGATTGTAATAATTTTTATTTTTCTTTTTCTTTTTCTTTTATGGGCTTGTAATTATTTGTTTGTTATTTTTCTTTTCTTTTGTGGGCTGGCACTTTATTTTGGACTATAGGTTTATATACCAACAATTGGGCTCCTAACCTTACAAAAAAAAAATAGAGAAATTCTGTTGGGCCGTGAGTTAAGATTTTTCTCACCAAAATTCTCCAAAGAACCCAAGAACCAAAAGCCTTTTTAGTTGGTTGGGCTTTGTCCCAATTAATCCAAAATTTTTCTAAACCCATTGTGAAACCAAAACCCAACAAAACCAAATTTTAGGTCGTGGGCTTGTTAGATGTTATTTCATCGATCAATGATCTTATTAGGATATGGTTGTGACCTTTAGAGACCAATCAAACCGACTAATTAGAGTCAATCCAATAGACCCAATTGACATACCCACATCTTCTGAGGAAAACACACCGGACCAACCTGAGATAATGGAAGAACCCCGTAGCCTCAAGGATTACATGTACCCCACAAGGACAAGCAAACCCTCGTGCATTGTTTTACCAGAAGCTACTGGTCATTATGAGCTAAAATCGAGCACAATACAAATGCTTCCCGTGTTTAGAGGAATTGAAAATGAAAACCCTTACCATCACGTGAGAGAATTCGAGGAGATTTTTGGAACTATACGTTTCACTCAGATGTCTGACGAAACCCTAAAATTGAGGCTATTCCCTTTCTCTTTGAAGGAAAAGGCCAAGTCATGGCTGTATGCCTTACATCCACAGTCAATTAGGACATGGGACAACCTCACAAAAGAGTTTTTCAAAAAGTTCTTCCCTAATCACAAGACTGCGACAATTCGTCAAAATCTGAACAGCTTTGTACAATTAGAAGGTGAAACCTTAGCTAGATATCTTGAGAGATTCAATGAATTGTTGCTTAAGTGTCCCCATCATGGTTTTGAAAAATGGAGACTTGTGCAAATTTTGTATGAAGGTTTAGATGTCTCCACCCGAAAAATTGTAGAGTCTATGTGTAATGGACTCTTCACAGATAAAAGTGCTGATGACTCTTGGGCTTTCCTAATTGAAGTTGCTGAAAAAACTCAACAGTGGGAGTCCATTCGTGAACCTAGAAAGACTACACCTGTAGATAAGGTCCATAGAATTGAGTCTGATTTTGAGGGAAATGCAAAAATGGCAGCACTAGCAAGAAGAATAGAAGCATTAGAACTTCAGAAAAACGTAAAACCTTCTACCACTGCTTTCTGTGAACATGTCGAAATGGCTATCTGTGATATATGTAACGGTTCTGACCATCAGGTCAGTGATTGTCCGGAAATGCATGCATTCCAAGAATCTAGGCTAGAACAGGCACATGCTATGTTTCAAAAACAAGAGCATAACCCTTATTCAGACCTACAACCCAGGATGGAGGAACCACCCCAATTTTTCATGGTCTAAAGGACCCATTCAAGGAGGACCATCTCAACCCACTCAAAGCTATCAAAACAATCAAGGCTATCAATACCCTAAAAATCCTCAACAGCAGTCGTACCCTCAATACACTGCTGACAAGAAATTGTCTAGCATTGAAGAGAGTATCAATCAGTTGACCCAACATCTGATGAAGAATGAGAAAGCAACTGATCAACGAGTCTCCGCTCTAGAACTACAGATGGGTCAAATTTGCGATGCACTGAATACAAGAGAAAAGGGTAAACTTCCTAGCCAGCCCCAACAAAATCCAAAGAGGATATTTCAAGCAGGAACATCATCTTGCAATGAAACCTCACCCGATCAAGCCCATTCCATCACCACTCTCCGAAGTGGTAAGATTGTTGAGAACAATGTAGGCATACCACAATCAAATGAATCTGAGCCAAGCATATCATTGCCTACACCACCAAAGAACACCTCCAACTTAGAAAAGGAACCTGAGCACATTAGCGAAGCCGACAATCCCACTGTTGTGAATATCCCTCTAACTCCTAATGCTCATGTTGCTCCATATCCTCAGAGGTTAGTTCGCCAACAGATAAGCACCCACTACAATGAGATGTTAGAACTGTTCAAAAGAGTCAACATCAACATTCCTTTTCTTGAGGCAATTAAGCAAATCCCTGCATATGCCAAATTCCTCAAAGACTTGTGCACTCAAAAGCGCAAGATTAATGTGCACAAACGTGCTTTCTTAGCTGAACAGGTGAGTTCCATCATTCTGAACAAAACTCCACCTAAGTTTAGGGACCCAGGTTGTCCAACAATTTCTTGCACTATAGGAAACCACATGGTCATAAAGCTTTATTAGATCTAGGTGCAAGTGTGAACCTCCTGCCATATTCTGTTTATGCGCAGTTAGGTCTTGGAGAATTGAAGCCAACACCCATAACTCTCCAATTGGCGGACCGATCCGTCAAAGTCCCTCGAGGTGTATTGAGGATTTTAATTAAGGTTGATAAGTTCTACTTTCCTGTAGACTTTATTGTCTTAGACACTCAACCTGTACAAAACCCGGATAGTCACATTCCTGTCATTTTAGGACGTCCTTTCTTGGCGACGTCTAATGCGATCATCAATTGTCGTAATGGAGTGTTGAAGCTGTCTTTTGGGAACATGACTGTCGAGCTGAATGTGTTTAATGTTAGTCAACACATGTGAATCTTGATGATGAGGATGTACATGAGGTCAATATGATTGAGAGTTTGATACAAGATTCATTGACTGGCATTATGTCAAAAGATCCCTGCAAGCATGTTTGGAAGATGTTAACTTGGAGTTGTATGATGATGAATACATTGGTGAAGTCCAATCTTTGCTCGAATCTGTACCTCAAATGGACATCACTAAATGGCAGACTACAGTGGAACAACCCCACTTTCTGAGAAGTCTGTTATATCTTCGGATGAGTCTCCTAAGGCCAAACAGGAATTGAAACCATTACCTGATACTTTGAAGTATGCATTTCTAGGTCCTTCTGATACTTTACCTGTTATCATTTCTTCACGATTAAACATAGAACAGGAAAACAAGCTTTTAGGAGTACTTGAGGAGCAGAAAGAAGCCTTAGGATGGACCATCTCAGATCTCAAAGGGATAAGCCCCACCATTTGCATGCCACATTAATCTTGAAGAGAATGCCAAACCATCTAGGGAAATGCAAAGGAGACTTAATCCTAACATGAGAGACGTTGTTAAGAGTGAGATCTTGAAGCTACTTGATGCGGGTATCATATATCCGATTTCAGATAGTAAATGGGTTAGTCCCATTCAAGTTGTGCCTAAGAAGTCAGGCATTACTGTAGTTCGGAACGAAAAGAATGAGTTAGTCCCTTCACGTACAACCACAGGATGGCGAGTATGTATCGACTACAGGAAGTTGAACACAGTAACAAGAAAAGATCACTTCCCCCTTCCCTTCATAGACCAAATGCTAGAACGTGTGTCTGGACACAGTCACTAGTTTTCTAGATGGCTTTTCCGGTTATAACCAAATTCACATTGCACCGGAAGATCAGGAAAAAACTACATTCACGTGTCCATTTGGGACATTTGCTTTTAGACGTATGCCCTTCGGGCTGTGTAATGCACCTGCTACTTTCCAGCGTTGCATGATGAGCATTTTTTCAGACATGATAGATAGTTTTCTCGAGATCTTTATGGATGATTTCTCTGTGTTTGGTTCTTCTTTTGACGAATGTTTGGACCATCTAGTCCTTGTGCTATCAAGATGTAAGCAAAAGAATCTGATTTTAAACTGGGAAAAATGCCACTTCATGGTGAACTCCGGCATAGTTCTAGGACACATCGTATCGGAAAAAGGAATTGAAGTAGATAAAGCTAAAGTCGACCTCATTCAACATTTACCCCAACCCCACTCTGTGAAGGGGATTCGATCATTTTTAGGTCACGCCGGATTTTACCGGAGATTCATCAAAAACTTTAGCCAAATCTCTCGCCCTTTGTGTAACCTACTGCCAAAGATGTGTCTTTAACTTTGATGCTGCGTGTGTGAAGGCGTGGGAAGAACTCAAGACTCTCCTCACCTCAGCTCCTATTGTCCAACCACCTGACTGGGACTACCGTTCGAACTCATGTGTGATGCCTCTGATTACGCCGTTTGGCGCTGTTTTAGGACAGCGTGTTGATAGACTACCATATGTGATATACTATGCTAGTAAAACTCTTAATGATGCTCAACTCAACTATTCGACTACCGAGAAGGAGTTACTTGCCGTGGTATTTGCATTAGACAAGTTTAGATCTATTTGATAGGATCTAAGATCATCATATACACTGACCATGCGGCTTTGAAGTATCTTCTTTCTAAGAAGGATGCTAAAGCTCGCCTTATTCGATGGAAACTCTTATTACAGGAATTCGACATCGAAATCCGTGATAAGAAAGGTTGTGAGAATGTGGTTGCTGATCACTTGTCCCGATAACTAGTGAGTCTATTGATGAATCTGAGCTGATTAGAGAATCATTCCCTGATGAACAATTGATGTCTGTGTCAAACCTTCCTTGGTTTGCCGACATTGTTAACTACCTTGCTACAGGTAGAATGCCCTCACAGTGGTCGAGACAAGACCGCTCCAAGTTCTTGGCTGAAGTTAAACATTTCCTTTGGGACGACCCATATTTGTTTAAGTACTGCCGAGACCAAATCATTAGGAGATGTGTCCCCAATACTGAACAGAAAGATGTGATATCTTTCTGTCATGACCAAGCATGTGGAGGCCATTTCAGTGCCAAGAAAACCGCTGCAAAGATCTTGCAGTGTGGATTCTATTGGCCATCATTGTTCAAGGATTGCCATGATTATTGTGTTGCTTGTGAACGCTGTCAAAAGCTAGAAAGCATTTCGAGGAGAAACATGATGTCATTGAACCCCATTTTGATTGTGGAGATTTTTGATGTTTGGGGGATCGACTTCATGGGTCCATTCCCTATTTCTGACGGTAGATTGTACATCCTAGTCGCAGTTGATTATGTTTCTAAGTGGGTAGAAGCCATAGCAACCAGAACAAATGACCACAAGGTGGTACTTTCATTTCTAAAGGAAAACATATTTGCACGTTTTGGTACCCCTAGAGCTATCATCAGTGACGGTGGTTCACATTTCTGTAACAAGTACTTTGAGTCTTTAGTACGCAAGTATGGCATAACCCACAAGGTTGCAACTCCGTACCACCCTAAGACAAGCGGACAAGTAGAAGTTTCTAATAGGGAAATTAAGATTCTGGAGAAGACGGTCAACCCGTCAAGGAAAGATTGGTCATTGAGATTGAATGATGCTTTGTGGGCCTATAGAACAGCTTATAAGACACCAATTGGCATGTCCCCTTATCGTCTGGTGTATGGAAAGCCATGTCATCTTCCTGTGGAATTAGAACATCGAGCTTACTGGGCTATCAAGAAACTTAACTTTTCTCTCGACAAGGCGGGTGCACAACGGAAACTTCAACTCAACGAGTTGGAAGAACTGAGAAATGAGGCTTATGACAGTGCCAAGCTGTACAAGCAAAAGATGAAGATATTTCATGACAAGCGTATTCTACGCAAATCCTTCACTTCTGGTCAGAAAGTCTTGCTGTATGACTCCCGATTACATCTTTTTCCAGGAAAAATGCGTTCCAGATGGAAGGGTCCGTACCTAGTACGCACAGTTTTTCCTCATGGAGCTGTAGAGCTGGAGGATGTCTCCAACAAGAACGTTTTCAAAGTCAACGGGCAGAGATTAAAGCCATTCCTTGAGCCATTCCCACCCGACATTGAAACAACCAACCTGGAGGACCCAGTCTATGTGGACTAAACTGGTCCACTCTTTCCCTAAATAACCAAAAAGTTTTCCAAATCTTTCCCTAAAAACCAAAATTTTTCGTTTTCCCATCAAAACCAAATTTTTCCCAAAAAGTCCAATCTCATTAAAAACCAAAATTTTCTTGTAGATAATGTGTTAGTTAAATTTCATTTTGTATATATTTTGTGCTCATCCATTGTGACTCCTAATATGATGGATTTTTGCCTCGAATAACGGAGTTTTAATCGAGCTTTCGCCGTACAATCGGGTATTCTCTCTCCTTTTACTCTACTCAGCATATTCCTCTTCATATATTGTTTTATAATTCTTTCCATATTTTGAAACATTGAGGACAATGTTTAGTTTAGGTTTGGGGGTATAGAGTAGATACCATGATAATTTGTCATAATTGAAAACGAACTCCTTCTTCTTTTTGAAAAAATTGAAAAATTCCAAAAAAATTGAAAAATCAAAATAAAAAATTAAAAAAATTAAAAAAAAAATCATAAAAATGGAGCTCATTTACCTTGAAATGTTGACTCTTGTGCAAATATGTAATTATTAGGAGTCTTAGTCTAGATATTTAGGCACCCTGATTCTAGCACAATTCACATAGTGATAAGAAATTTGCACGCGCACGATCTACCAATACATGTATGACCTCGATCTTCAAGGTGTTTGATAGGAAGTGACGATTGCCAATCACTTTAGAATACTGAACGAAACTTGACTAGCTTGTTCTTTGGTTGGTTGGGATAGAAGGTGGAGGTTACATTAAGAAAGACAACCATCGAATTTAACTGGGTGCATCAAAAAGGGCTACCTCTTGCAAAGTGTCATGTAATTTTTGTTTCTTTTTGTATATGTATCAAAAGTGTTTCCTTTTTCAAAAAAAAAAAAAAAAAAAAAAAAAAAAAAAAAAAAAAAAACCATGTATATATTCAAAAAAAAAAAAAAAATCAAGTATTTATCAATTCCATCCTCTCTTGTTCCAAAAATAAAAGAGAGTATTCAATGTAAATAAGAGTCATGTAAAGAGTCATTTTGTTGTTTCATTGTAATAAGCAAGGAGGGTGTATGCCATTGATGTACAACGCGAGTAATTGTGAAATACCTCCAACTCATTCACAATTCTCGTAAAGTCCGGACAGCTAGCTAGATTTCGACCTTGGTTCTTAGCCTGAGAAACTATCTCTTGGTGATTAGTAGTCATAACATCCGATCTTTCTTTACACATGTGTAGATACACTTTACACTCTTATCACATGTCTTTATTTGTTATCAGTGCTAGGATTGTGCCTTCGATAGCTAGATTGACATCTCCATTTTGCTGTGAGCTTAACTGTTCTGCACATGTCACATTTGATGGAATCTGAGCTTATATTTTGACCTAGAACTTTGTAGGTACGTTCTAAGCAAACCTTCACGAGACTTAACTCGTCCACTAGGGACACTTAGTGGTTTAAAAGGCTTAGTGCATACGCTAAATGCATTCGAGAGACCAGCGACAGTGGTATAGGTAGGATTTCCTTAGTTTTGTTTTACTTGAGGACAAGTAAAATTCAGGTTTGGGGGTATTTCGTGAGTGCTAAAAAGTGCATATTTCTATATATTTTTCTTGGCATTTAACTCATCTTTTGTGCATTAATTCTACGTTTTATCCCATATTCTGTATTTTCTTTTTTTTCAAGAATAAATATTTTTATTAATTAATTTTGCATTTTTAGGTAATAAATAAAGTTTGGATGAATAGCGGAGCGGAAAAGAGCAGAAAAGTAGTGAAAAGCCGGGAGGAATTACACAAGGAAGCCGCGAAGAATGTTGTGCACAAGACCAAAAGGCTAGAAGTGGGCTTGAAGAAGAAGAATTGTCCTTAAAGAAGATATGGGCTTGGCATACCCAAGGCCCAAAACCCTTACTCAAACACATTTCCACTATCCAAGCCCGTCTCGGATTTCAGCCGTCAGATCGAAGCATTTCAGCATCCTACGGTCGCTCCGTCATCGCACATCGAACTCCGAAGCCCCCGCTTTACATCGCAACGCCCATCTCCATCTTGGGTCGTCCATTTTGCTACATCCCTTCATCCGACGGTCGCTCCACGCTTACCTCCGTATCGCCGTTGGATCCACCTACCCTCTTCCCATCCATCGCTCCTTGTCGCAGATCATCAAACCTCGCTGAACCCGCCTAACACCCAAGTATCGAACACCCTATACCCATCGCCAAACACACCCTTCTCCCAAAACCATCGAATCCATCTTCTTCCCCTCTCCGTCTGCAGAACTCGTACGCCATCACCACCACCTGCTCCTTCTGCCACCACCACCATCCTTCATCATAACACACCAACCCTAAAACCCATCATCACTACCACTTTCACCAACTCTATAGACTTCTATTCCACCAATTTCACGCCTCACCAATCTCATGAACCCTAGATGTGAAATTGGTAGAATAGGTTGAAATAGAGTTGTAATTGAAGCATGAGAAGGAGCAGAAGACGTTGAGGAAGCATGGGCCGACGAGCTAGAAGAAGGAATCAGAGAGTTAGGTGAGTGAATTGGGTATTTGGTGAAACCCTAATTTTACTGATTTGGGGATTTTGAATTTATTTTGTTGTAACTATAAAAGGGTGTTAGGGGTTGTAAAATTGGGCATCTCGGGGCTAGCCAGTGAGCACTATTAGCAATTCATTTTCAATTCATGTTGAATCTCTCTTATGCATAAAAGTTGAATGTGAATTGTATGCTGTGTAATGTGGAGCATGTTTATACCTGTTAGTATCATGATTACAAGCATGTCCATGTTCTAATTCACTTGCTAGGGCTTAGAGGAAGCTCTTGATCATATGCTAGGAATGTTAATGTATTTGTATGTTCTTTTATTGAGCTGAATTGCCTTAGGATGAATGCTTAGTCATTTGGGCTACCTGCTTGTGATCACCTGTGCTGTTAGAAGACAGCTGATACTAGGAGTGGAGCTAGGTCTTTGGCCAAGAATTCAATCCACTAGAGAGACTGCCTTAAGCAAAACTAGCTAGAGAAGCTAAATGCCTGTGATTAGTTGTGCTGATTAAAGACAACTGATGCTAGGGGTAATTTGGCTAGGATAGTTAGTAGAATCCTCATTGTAATCTTTCAGGAAAGAACAAGACATACATTGCATCATAATTTCCTTAGCCTAGGGTCAAGTAGTGGAATCAAAAGCCTTAGTATCTTCCTTTGAACTCAGATAACCTTAGAAGTTTAGAAAACTTTAGCAAATCCTCCAAGTCCCTGTGGACAAACCCTTATTTACTTTTTCTTGCTTCAACTTCCCTGTGCACTTGCAGGCTAGTTTAGGTAGTTCTTTCCTTTTACACCAATCAACAAAAAGGTATGTGAAGACTTGAACTTATCTATCACTCGAAAGTCTATATATTCTTCTCCTACTTCTTATGAGACAAAAGTCGTATGCTATATAGACTAGATCCGATGCACTTCATATTTAGAGCTGAGTCCTCCTTGCTTATCTTTTACTCGAAATCATGTGTTGGTAAAGCGTTTCGCTTTGATCAGGTTTATCATCACCTAGTGATGAAAGTCATGAAAGTTTCAATCACTTTGGAAATTGCTCTAACGAGAAAGGTCTGTTGTTCTTCACGACTGAATATCGCCCGCTGAGAATGTTTCAATTGAAATGAGAGTTTATATTATATGACCATGTATTCCTTGAACCGAAGTTTTCGAACTTTGTTGATCAAGAGAAATCGGTAGGATTGTGGAATTGGCTTGCCAAGTCCGCGAACCCAGTCCGCAGACTCAGTCCACGAACTGACGGAAGTTCTCGAACGAGAATTTCTGCTGGGATTTCCAAAACTCGTTTGTGTGCTAAGTACGCGAACTCAGTCCGCAAACCGAGTCCGCGAACTGGTGGAAGTTCTCGACCCGAGAATTTCTGCTGAGTTTGGAAAACTCAACCGATTAACTTAAGTCCGCGAACTTGTTTGTGATCTTAAGAGGTTATGATCTAAAGATGTGCTCTGAACAAGAAACATTAATTATTAAGGAATGCTTTATGCAAACCGTGGCTATAATGTTGATGAGCCGATTCTAATCGAATCGAATCATATTTGTTTCAATTGTGTCTTGTGTAGTTACATAAGATCTCATAGCAATTGAAAAACTCTTAACTAGTTCATTTGAGTCAATTGAACTAGTTATGGTGAAGAAAAACATGATTAATATGAGATGCCCATATGGTTGACCTTTTAGGTTATCATGTTGAACCAACATACATGTACTCGTTTGGGCATGGTTTTCTCAAACCCAGTAAACGTGTATCCAAGTGTATGTGACAAGCTATGTCTTTCGATATAACGGTTGAGAGATATTGGCTTAAATCTAAATCAGGTTTTCATCTAACGATGAATAAGAATTGGTTTGTACCTAAGGAAAAACCCTGATTTGAAAGGTTATATATAGAAGACATCTAGCATTGAGCAAACCTAATCCACACACATCTGTGTGATACTAGTGCGCTCTCTAGAGTCGATCTCCATTAACCCTTGATTTTCTTCTATAAAATCGGGTTAACGACTTAAAGACTTCATTGGGATTGTGAAGCCAGACCGATACTACTTTTATCGTAGTTGTGTGATCTGATTTTGCATCTTCTATCGTACGAGTACAATCGATTGATTGGATTGAGATCGTAAGAGTTCTCCGATAGGCAAGATAAAGTAGAATCCACGTGTTTTTAAAGTAGAAGATTTAGTCTTGAAGACGGCCAAGCACATTCAGCAAGACATGTCTGCACCAAAATTCTCTCCGAAATGGGAAGGTCCCTACGTGATCACCAAGGCTTACAGTATCGGCTACTACAAAATCATTAAGGTGGAGGGAGGCAAGTTAGAAGCAGTCATTAACAGAAAATGGCTCAAGGCGTACCATGCTTGATCATTGTACCGCTATTGTCCCATGACATGACGATACAGGCATTTTTCATTACGCATTTGAGTTATCAATTTATTCAGAAAAAAAAATGTTAATGAAAAGACCTCATCCATCTACCAAAAACTAATGCAATTCATTTCTCAAGAATGTTTTAAGAAAAATGACAATAAGGAAGCGTGGCTTAGAAGAGGCCATCCAGCAGATTGTAGTTCCTTGAGAGCATCATCTTCAGCCTAGTTTGGTACCTCTCTGTCCTATCCTTCAAGTTTTGAACTGCCTGCTCCACCTTCTCTGAATCCGCAGTCAGGGCCTTATCCTCCTCCAAGATATCTTTTGCAGCAGGAACTACATTCACAAGGATACCAGCTTGATCAACCTTGATGATGTAAAGACGCTTCCGCAACCATCCCACGTTGAACTCCATGGATTCGCAGGTAGATACCATGTTCTCCCACTTTTCAAGATTTGATTCAGCAACGTTGCGAACAGAGATGTACTCAATCTCAGCAATCATGGGAAGAAGGCAGTTTACCGTGGTGACCAAAGCAGATGAACAATGCCGGACTACATTCCTGGTTGCGATGTGGCCATACTTTCTCCATAACTTTGTGTAAAAAGGAACAAACTCCTTCCGCACTAAGAATCCACCGACAACTCGATAGATAGAAGATAGAAATCTCATGTGGATATCAAATAAAAGACTCGTGTTGGGGTGTTCATAAGACGAGATACCCAGATCAACATCTTCAAGGTCCACGAGGGTAGGCGTGTTTGAGTTTGAAGGAAGAGGACTAGTTAAGTCTGTAGATGGGGAAAAACGATTTGCTGGTTTTTAAGGAATTGAGGAGACGACCGTACGGAGGAGACTCCTCGAACCGAGCGAAATGTTAAACCTCACACAGATGCACCGCTGCAAAGGGGGTGCTTTAGATTCGAGAGATCAATCTGTAGTACTCCGGCCTAAATCAAGACAATGACCGTTCCAGAGTAAATTCGGTCACAAGAGAGGATGGGTTGATCTGTAGGAGGGAATCTTAGAAATGTGTGGAATCAATGGTGATCAAAGATTGTGGGTGTGTGTATTCTGAATATGATAAGCTCTGGGTGATTGAAATTTCTCAATTGAGAGTAGTTTCTCAATTGATGAGTTGATGATCTCGTGTTGTCAGTTTGACGTGAGATTAATAATACTGATGATGCCGATGATTCAATCATGATTCAGAGACTTATTTATATTGCTGGAATTTTAGATACCATGATTCCATGAAGTGTGACAGTTGATGGAATCAAGGAGTGGGGAAGTGGAGATCGTGTTTGAAACCAGTTGCTCAACGTGTGGAGACTTGGTTGATTTTACACCCACTACCTCGTGAATTTCTTCAACCGATTGCACGACTTTATCACATTCCATCGTGTGTTTGAATACACGTGTCGTAGACCGCCAGACCAAAAACCCTAAGTGATATCCCCCCAAGTGACACGATTGATGTCTCGTGGTTTGTTAGTCAATTGATGACTTCGTGGTTTGATGGGGCGAAGAGTCCATGTAGTTGTTGAGTTGAACATGATGTTCTGAAACTCATGAATTGAACATGTCATGAGACAGAGGTATAGTTCTTACGATAAAGTGAGCAAGTATTGCTCATTCGATGGATCGTTGAATATTTATTGTTGAATCAATATTCCTTGGTTTGAGAAAATATTTATCATCTGAGTAAGTGTTGCTCATGTGATGAATTGTTGAATATTTGATCATCTGAGCATGTGTTGCTCATTTGATGGCTTATTGGCAGCGTACCAAAAGTATTAATTAGAATACTGGTCGTTGAACCGAGCATAATTAATAAAATTAATGACCATGAGGCCGTCGTAAAATTATTAAGGTTGGAATCTGGAATGATAATCCTTGGATTCAGAAACCCTAATTTGATCAATTCATGGTTCGTCAGAAGTTTAACCATGGGACGAAGGAGGGAGCGACTACATGGGACCGTGGATCAACCATGTAGTGTCCATATGCTCAAGTGAGCAAATACAAAGAACTCTTGAAGAGTTGACGATTTGTTGGTGGAAGAATGATTAAATGCTGGCTTAATCATTTATTCAAAAATGCTCGTCTGAGCCTTAGGTGAGAAAACCTAATTAATTATGACGAGGTGAGGGACCGACCATGGAGTCACGAAACCGGCCCTGGTTTTTCACGTGACCGCCTGACGATCACTTCATGAAAATCCAAAGTGTTTGGAAGAGTCTTGGACCTAATACGAGCAATTGTGCAAATTAGGTCAAAACTGTGAATATTGATGGGACCGTCTTCCGTGAGCCTAAGAGCCAATCTTGGTCGATCAAGATAGCGTGATCGCGTCCCCAAGGCATCCGTGTCTCAGTCCTGAGAATTTTGATATTTTATGGCGTGCAATTGAGCATCCATTCGAGAAAATATGCCAAAATTAGGGTTTCGACGAAACTGAGGAAAACACCATGAGATGATGAAAAATAATTAAAAAATAAGTAATGAGGAGGCGTGGGACTGCCGTGGTCAAGGCATGGTCGGCCGGTCGTGACCAAGGTCATGTGGTGCCTTTTCCTTAATTTTATAATATTTTGATGATTTTATGAAAAATTCATGAATTTTGAGAAATTTGATGAATTTAGGGAGTTTACATGAATTGAAGGAGTTTTCATGAGTTCATGGAAGAAAAAAAATATTAAAATAATAAAAACAAGGGCGTGTGGGACCGTGGAGGCGCGGCCGGCCGGCTAGGGCCTGGTCCCACGAGTTTCCCTAATCAATATTATAAAAAGAAGTGGTGTGTGTGTAGAAGTATAAATCCGACTCTTGATTTCGTCATCCCACGACGCGGATCGATTCGTTATATGTTGTATATAGACGTCCGTCCGATCGTTGGGTTTCCTGATTTGACTTTGTCTCCATAAATTTTCCTTACTTGAATTCGTTTTTGATGTGCATCCTTCCATTGGAGAGACATACATCCGTCATGCGATTCCTAGATTTTCCTTGTATAACCCTGTTTCTAACTACAAAACGGTTTCCTAACATTTAATTACCAAAAACACGTTGATATTGATTTTATTTATAATTGTTTCCTACAGTTTCATTCCCACCGTCAAGCTTCTCTCCAAACCCTCCAACCCTAATTCAATTCTTTACAATCAAAATTGACCCGTAAAACACATGGTCTTTACTGGGATACCGGTGGTACGGAGTGCTGCATGCTCAATCCGACATATTAGAGTTTCTCCACCAAACTAAAAAGAGACCTTTTGATTCCTTAAAAGTTTTCACTGGATAAAAAATCGGACTAACACCACTAGGTGGTTCTCTTCACAGTTGAAATTTTAGGACTATATGCCTTATCGAATACAATAAACAAAGGCAGTTTCAAACAGAGGATCACGTTTACTTACCGAGGAAGCTAATGTGACCACTAATTCCTAAAATTACTAAACTCTGTTAGTTCTTGCTGACCCTATAGTTTCAAACCTTGAATCGATTCCTCATCGCTTTTACCAATCGATTTTAGATTTAGACTATGTGACAAAGATTACGATACATCCCAACTATCTATTTATATCATAAGTCTACAAAACTAGAGATAGTCGAGATCTCCCGAAAAATACAAAGAAAAGTCAGGAATTTTATTATCTTTCTTCTCCAAGATGAGGACTTTTCATTGTCGATCAGGATTATCGAAGTTAGGACTTACCTAAGCCCAACTTAGCATAATTTAACTACCGATTTTCTACTCGGACCAAATTTCTTAAGTTAATTATCGATTTCATAATTTGGATGAATTTTTTAATGACCATATTTCCGATCATAACAACTCTCTATCGCAAACTTAAAAATTCACTACTCACAAAATAATTTTCAGGCCAAACAAGAGAAGCTTATGTAGTTGGTGATGCTGTGGAGAAAACGGATGCTGATCAAGGGGAAAAAAAGGGTTGGTTTATCAATTTATAAGTTTTTGGTGAGAGAAAAAAAAGGATCATAGTTGATGCGTAAAAATTGCTACAACTAATTAAACAACACGAAGATTTAGACCTCAAAATAAGACACTTCTATAGCTTAGTAGTTAATTAACTTGGAATTTGTTGATTAGTAATTAATTGGCATAATATATAAGTTTTATCAAGTGGTTTATGTGCATCTATATTATTGAAAAAAGTGGTGTTTATATCCTTGTGGTAGTGATCGTTAGTTCGTGAGGCATAAATCTATCTATCCGTTGTGTATACAAATGGGTTATGTTCGTTGTGACTCAATTTTTCTAATATAGCTTAATTTCCATAATTAGGTTTCTAATATAACTTAGTTTTGTAATTTAAAACATTTAACTTTAATGCTAAATATTAGTTTTGACGCTAAATTTTCTAACCAACAGCGGGGGGAGTAAGCCTCGGCTTATTTCACCCGACCACATCGAGGCCGCAGGTCCCCAATAATTTATAGGCCTATTGCCATAGATTTCTACCTAATCACAACTTATTTTAACATGCAATCATTACTTGCCACTATTGATAATCCACGGTAGGGGCCGTAGGCCCCGGCTTATTTAACCCGACCAGCGAGACATCCCCTGATCAATTTATAAGCTCAACTCTCGAACTACATGCCTCGACTCAACCTCTGAATTTTAACCAAAATGGATACTATGTTGGACCCTTGATTTCCTAATCTATGGCCAGGGCCATAAGGTCCCGGCTAATTTGACTCGACCAGCAGAAAACTAAAACCGTAGGTCCTTTAGCTAGCACCAGACTGTTCCTATTAGCCGGGGTTACTATTACCTGGCTAACTAAAAACAATATTATAACCTGGCTATGATATCACCCCGACCAACTTGCATGTTGACTAAAATATTGTGGGAAGAGACAAACCGGCCGACCAAATAACCTAAAAGAAATCGATAAAGGTTGAGCCCCGGCCATAGGCCGGGGTGATACCTAGTTTTTTAATATTTTTAGGTATTTTTGATGATTTGAGGGAATTTTTCCTAATTTGAGAGAAATACCATAAAATCAAGGAATTTGATGAATTCAAGGAAAAATAGGATAAATAATAAAATAATAAAGCAAAGGGCGTGTGGCACCGGCTTGGGCATGGCCGGCCGGCTAGTGGCCCGGTCCCACAAGTTTTCAGAATTTTATTTTGTTTTATTATTATATGATGATTTGTGCAAAAATACCATGATATCAAGGAGTTTTTTCATGAAATTATAGAAATAACAATAATAATAAAATAATAAGGAACCGTGGGGTGTGGGGCCGGTTGGCCAATGGTCACGCCCCACACTCCTTTTCTTAATTTTATATTATTTTTATGGATTTATAGAAGTACCATGAAACCGAGGAGTTTCCTCGAGACGAAGGAGATTTGATAAAATGAGAGAATTTTCATCAAATCATGGAAAATAATAAAAATGCATTAAAAATATAAAACTGGCGTGGGATTGACCACGACACAGTCGGTCGGTCGTGTGTCCGTGCTCCCAGCACCCTGGTCAATATTTTTAGTTATTTATTATTTTCTTCTCTATTTTGCATAGGTTCATCGTTTCGTTGTATTTTTGAAATACTCGTTCGTGCGGTGACTGTTAGTGTATCGTCGTTGAATACACCTTCACCATTTGAATCGGGGCTTACTTAGAGGTAGCGCAGACGCCCGTTTGTTGATTATTTATTACTAATTGTGGAATTCGGTGGAGAATAATTCACAAAACTGAGCAATAAGATGTTTATTATTAATTCATAAGATCAGCTGAGGATTCAACTACGAATTCAGGATAACAAAGTGAGCATTACCATTCCATGGGATCGTAGATTCGACCATAGAATCAGAATAATTAAGATTTATCTAATACCATTTATGAGACCAGTTGTGGATTCAATCACGAAATCGTAGTAATGAGATAATATAGTTATTGTTATTCTATGAGATCAAGCTGTGAATTCGATCATAGAATCAAAAAAATTGTTTATTGCTATTTCATGGAACCAGTCGTGGATTCGACTATGGAATAGGAGCAATTGTTATTGCCATTCCATGGGACCAGTCGTGGATTCGACCATGGAATAGGAGCAATGATAGATTATTCTGGGAATTCAGTAGTGAATGTCACGACAAAATTAATCTTAATTAGGAATAACTAACTTTTTGGATCTATACTAGCAAAGCAGGCTGTCTAGGAGCATTAATTATCCCGATATGAGCTTGTCGGTAAGTCATATCCTTTATATAGTCAGGGTAAACTTGTTGTTTTTTCCTGAAGACGTTATCGCTCTATACTAGCAGAGCAAGCTGTCTAGGAGCCGTCCATCTCGTGATACTATATAGAAATAATCACTGAAAGTATTCGGTATTCATGAGATATGTCGTTGTCCAGTCATGAGACTACATATCTACATGTACTCTGAGAGAAAGTACTCTCCGTTGAGAATTCGATGAGAGACCCGTGTCTCGATACTCACGTCTGATTGCTGAATCAGAGCTTCGTATAATTATGAGTTTACGATTTTAGCCTTTGTCGAAAATCTACCATCTACATTAAGTCCCCTGCTTACTTAGGAAAGCTGTGTTCCTCAGTCAGCATTAAAAAAATGGTGATTTTCTGGCCATAAATAATAATACCAGTAATTGAACTTAGTCATAAGTTGAGACGTTACCGGATTTAGAGAGCATGAGAAAACCATGACTTGATGAAGGCTTCAATGTCATGATTGGAGTGTCGTTTGATGAGCATAAATTGGTGTTGAACCGCTGATTTGGACGACGAGTCCGTGGTTGGTCAGGATTCGCGGGACGGGCCCATGAAAACAAATTCTTGTTTTATGAATATACGCTCGTTCATTCGTTAGTTTAAGGAACAAACAAAATTGACCTGAGTCTAATGATATAAAATTCGTCTACGAGCTTTCACGAAAAACGGAATTTTATATTTTAAATATGTGAGATTTCACAAAGTGGAATAAACTCTCGTTTCAAAGGTGGATGCTCGTACGAGAGAAATTTTTTTTTGATAGACGTGCGTCTGTTAGTAATAAAATTTTGTTTATGAGCCTTCATGAAAATTTTTATCTTCGAGCTTTCGGAAATCTTTGAAAATATACTCTCGCTTCAAAGATAGATGCTCGTGCAAGGGAGCAAAAATATATAGATATATGTTTTCAAATTCACGTGAGTTTCACGTTAAAATATATTTTGTAAAATCAATGTTTTGATTTTGAACAATTGTTGAAAGTAGACAACCATACATGGTGAAAGAATGTCTATATGTGAGTTTTCACAATCGTAGAATGGACGTCTGTCCAGATTTTGAGAAACCAGTGAATGTTCACATTGTAAAATTTACGTGGGTTGTTCATGGTTTTGTGAAAATCATGTCAGAATTTTGCTCGTCTTAGCAGGTTTGAAGGAACGAGCAAGATTTGATGTATTAACTCATGTACTGTTAGTGGAATCGTAAACAGGTAAGAGTTGAAAGTTACCATTTTTGCAGACGCTGATGTGAGCATCTTTATTCCATGATTCGTTGTTTTGCTGAATCTTGCGCTTTGTATAAATGATGCGATGAATGTTATGCATCTGTCACAGCCACTTTGCAAGAATGACTGACTCCCATGATGACACTTTCAAATACGATGTTTCCAGGGATGACATCTCTGCGGGTCTAACTTCAAGAAATGGTACTTCTGGGACCTCTGAGTGATGGTGAGAGATCCTTCATACTGAGTTGTACTCCTGGTTATTTCATCAACTATACCATAGGATGATCATGTAGTGAGGTTTCAGATCAATGTAGACTCCTCGGAAATGGAAGAAAGTCTTTGGGGCGGAGCACCCAGAAGTAAGGACTACAGGATTTTAGCAAATGACGTGCAGTCCCCAGCCGTTTCTTTGGTGAGTTGTTAGCGCTCCTTGTGTCATGACTTTTTCCTGCCCGTGCAATTAGGATCACGAAACCAAGGTTTTTTTATTTCTTTTTAGACCTTTTCTCTATCGATTGACGGTCTTCAACTTGTTCCCAGGCGAACAATTCAGGAATCCAGTACTGATGAAGGAGTCGATGTAAATATCTCTTTCGTGCAGGTGATCGTGGCATCTCCTTGAATGAAATAATAATAATTTTTGTTGATGAATCCAGGAAGAAATAATTGTAGATAAGAATCATTTTGATGAAGCGCACTCTTCTTTGGGAGATGGGAATATGGAGAATTCCCGAAATCCCGAACCGAATGGAGATAGCGGTGTTGTCAACGGAGATTCTGGCATCGTCGAGCCTTCAAATGATTTAGAGACTCCCTTAGTAAGTATATATCCTGTAATTTCTTCAAATAAGTATGATATCGCTGATTCGTGAATGAATGAATGAAAATCCATGTGAATTTATGGATAACTTTGCCGAAATACGTCACCAGAAAATTTCAAACTTCAGATTTTACTAGAAACGCTGTAGAATCTTCGTCCGAAGTCGGATTTCCGCGGTTTGCATATGTATCTTCAAGCCCAGGAAATTTCCAAGCTTTATCAAAGAATCTCTTTGAAGTTTGAGCATGTTTAAGGCCTGAAAAAAGCGAAATAGTGAACTTCCAGGTCACCTTCAGAACTTTTTCAGATGACATGTTGCTCCATGTTTTAGCCACATCTCTTTGCTCGTTCATCGGATTGTCATGAAATTTTGAGAGGTTGTATAGGACATCCATACGAAGAGAATTGTATATAACCCATCTTCATATTACTCGTAGATTTCTCCCAGTTTTTCTTTTAGTACAGGGAAGAGTACAGTTTCTTCAGACGAGGTTATTGTAAAACGTATTTTCATGACTTTCATGCTATTTGCTCGTTACTTGAGGTTATAATGATTAATATTGATAATGTTGGATTGCTTGTATGATGTATTTTATGATATAATTTGGTTTCAAGCTTAAATGACTCTAATCCTCATGTAATCTTCGTATTAGGTGCCAAATACCGAAGTTGAGGATATTGAAACCAATGAGGATAACTCAAACTGCCCTGGAGTTATTGATGAAGAGACAACCATGTCTGCACTTCAAGTCCATGAGAAGGTTTTCATTGAAGTCTTGGAAACTCACATTGTTGATGCTTCAGTGATAGAAGAAACCGAAACACCAGTAGAGAATACTGAAGAAACTGTTGCCCTGGAGGCTGCTCCAGTAATTGAGAACCGTGTAGTGGTGTATAAATATCCAAGTGAAGGAGTTTCTTTTGATCCTCCGTTCGATGCTTCACTCCCGTATCATGAAATAATTGGCGGATTCAGCTTTCCCATTGGATATGCAGGCTTGTACGAGAAACCATGGAAGATGTATGGGCACATCGTCGTTACCAAGGATTCGGAGCATAGTTATTTCTTGACGAGGCAAGTAGAAGCCATACTGCGTGTTATAAATGATATCCGCATCACAACTGGAAATACTGTCACCCGGGAAGTACTCTTTGATTGGGAGTACAACTTGAAGAAAGCTGAAGAACTTGGCTTCAATCTGAAGTGGATTCGTCAAAAGATTGATGCTATAAGGAAAGCGATGGAAGGTGACACTTCTTTCACCACCAGTGATGCCGTGTTGAAGAAGATGGATAAAGAAAAGCAGAAATCTTATTTTGCTGACTTTCTTTAGTTTTCTTTCCATGATATCTTGAACCTTGGACTTCTGAGAGATGTGAGGTTTTATTCTGGTCTTGATTTCTTGATCGGTTTTGGATTGTGAAATCGATCGTCTTGAAAAGTGGACCGTCAGTCCCCAGTATTTTGTTAAGTCTCTCCCTTTCGTTTTACCTTCTTCTGGTGAGACCTAGATAGAGGACCCAATTAGAAAAATTGATGTAAAGACCTAGGTGGTCGAAGTTGGAGGTACCTTGATGAAGGATTTAGCGGAAGGACCTGGTGGACACCGATCGACTGTGGAAGTTATGAATCCCGTCTAAAAATTGTTGTTTGCATGTTGTACGCTCAGGAAGCTGTAGGAACCTCATACGACGTCGGAATCTGACGATTGACCCCAACTTTCGAAGCTAAGAGACGGAGGAATCATATGCAACCAGAATGCTTAAGTTTGGAGATGTCTAGGGCAATCAATAAAGTATGCACTTTCATAACTTGTAATCCCGTGCAAATTTTCAGATTTCATAGACCTGACAGTAAATGCCGTATCTTTCAGCTCGTATGTCCGATTGATGCGCCCTTTTGGTATGTTGTAGAAGAGACATAGAGAACATTTTGTTGAGGAAGCATTGTCCCATTCCTCACCCATTAGTACGTTTTTGCAAACCCATGGCCTGGAGTGTGTTGTATCTCATTTATAGAGGTGATGAGAACATCTTGTAGAAGACTTTGGATTATGCCCACCAGTCGTGCCAGCTTTGGGAAGACTTTCATGTGAGCATGTTATCAGGTCCGCACATCTTGATATGAATCATTGGTCTTAGAGAAGTCCGCTTCATGTGTAACACTTCAGAGAATGATTAGTTGATGAAGCCCTGAGGATGTTGCTCCTGAGACCGTTGTTGGTGCTGAAACCATGAATGATTACGCTCCAGAGATCCTTGTCGATGCTGAGATCATGGATGGTGTTCCTCTAGAGATTATTGTTGATGCTGATACCATGGTTGAAGTTGCTCCAAAGACCGAAAAGGCTAGAACCATGATTATAGATATAAACTTTGCTCCTTCATCCAGTGAGCCTTTTACATTCATGAACTAGTTGATGAGTTGAGCGTCCGTAAGATGAAGGTGTACTGAGAGTTCAACCTGAATGCTCCTGAAAGCATAACTTTACCACGATCTGGCTTTGTCAGTGAGTCAACATTGTTGCGGTAGATAGCATCAGTTTTCATACTGGATGTGATTGGTGAAGAGAGAAAGTTCCTCAATCATGCAGGGGCTTGTGATGTAGAGAAAACCCGTTGATGAAGTTTCACGGAATCACCTCAGGTTGCCCAGTATATATTGAAGGAGTTAGTGCCATCCATGTATGAATGATGTTGCATATGCTTCAGAAGTCTTATCATGGGATAATGAAGACTTATTGTTTAGTTACACTTTGATCGTGCTGGTGTTGAATCAATGTGTCATCATCGAGATATTTGTGCTGAAGCTGTACTCTTTGATTGGGAGTACAATTTGATAGCTTTTTTAGATGCTTGAGTGTTGAAGCGTATATTCCTTAAGCATCGAATATCTTAGGGGTTTGATCGTCTCGGCCCTGGAGTATCTTCTGTTGATTCAGCATCCCTTTCGTTGCAGTAGTGGGATTCGACACTTGTGCAGACATTAGAGCTTTCTGATTTTGTGGAACACATGGACTAGCAGGAGAAACGCCCAAAGTGTTCTTTGCCATGTTTGGACATCATCTCGGTAATGAATGTTTCAGTGCTTGATTCGGAGGAGCGTCAGATTCAACCACTTGGTAAAATACTAATGTGGTGAAGCTACCATTCATAACGTCTTGCAGAGTTGCTAGCAGAATTGAGTCCCCATGCTAGGATAGCATGTGAGGAAATAAATGACATAGACATGGGATGAGACTTGCCTGAGTGCGGAACCTCTTAATGGATGTATATGCATCTTTTGCAGGTTCTTTCTTCAACCTCGTCAAAGTTTGAAATTCCTCCAAGTACTGATGATGGAATGTCCGTCAAATCTTCTGGATCAGAACTTTCTTCGTTGGAGAGACGTGTAACCAAAGGCGCTCTGTAAGTACCCATATTTTCAGCGTGGATCCACGCTCGTCTGAAGGACATGTCATATCCTGGATCTTCCTGATTATGTGAAACTTGGTTTCTGTCCAGTGTTGAACTTATGTTCACTTTGAGAGTGATGTAGCCATAAGTATTCCGAGCGCTCCTTCAAGGTCTCTGATTGAGATGGGAGCATGAGTAGCTTCTTGTCGACTGATGCCTGCGGCTCTGAGGTTTTCAGTGGAATGATGTTGATGGCGGTGCCGGCATCGATCAACGTTCTTCAAATTCGTTTCTTCGACTGTGGTAAGCAGTCCCCAGTCGTACATCTCTTGGTTTGTGGGGAGGCTCAAGAAGTATTTCCGGAATGGACTTCTTGACACGATGTGGTTCAGTGCTGTGAACATGTCTCTCTTTTGTGCCTTCGACAGATAGAGCAATTCACGTTCGACCAAGGATTGAACTGCCTCTTTGATAGGTTGTTCAGAGAGTGTAAAGGTTATGATTGGGAGAGGATTCTTGTGTACTCCTCCAGTGCCCAGTTGAAGCTATTGTGGATCAACCTTCTCTTTGGTGACGTGCTTCAAAATATTGCAGTTACTTGTCGAATGATTGATAAATCTATGAAGGTGACAGTACCTTGGATTCTTCATGTTGGCTCTCTATGATGAGCAACAGTTTGATTGCACCGTCTTGAACCCAGACTTCCAGTAACTCGATCACTCCTTCATGAGAAGTTTAGTCTGTCCGATCATTTTCCCGTTCGTTGATGCCAGGTCGAGGTTTGTGCAAGATTGGTTATCCTTCCGTGATGCTTTTGTAGGAAGAGGTGTTGGATGTCGCATGTTTGAGCAGAAGCTTTCCTTTTTCTTCCTTGAGCAACAACGTTCATGGAAGGTTGGACATCGTACTGTTTGTTGATCAGGCGTCGGCTGCTCCGAGGTTCCTCGACCTTGTAGACTTTGCTCAGTAAAGCAGGTGTAAGTCGCTGATCGTTTTGGCTGCTTCATGAAGTTCTGAGAAAGTGTGGAACCGGAGGTTTTCCAGCAAGGCTCTGTAGATCGGGATCATTTTGTTGACGCACAAGTCTACAAGTTGCTATGTGACGTTTGGGTCGTGGCAGTCCAAGGCTTGAATTCTGAACCTTTTCACATAATCATCAGGATGTTCGCTGCTCCTTCGAAACATCCTTCCTAGATCAGAGAGAGTGACTTGCTCTGACACGAAGAAGTATTTTCTGTAAAGCATTAATCATCTCTCCCCAATCGGTGATACTTCACCATGCAATGTTGTTGTACCAGGTGTATGCCCTGCCTTTCAAGGATTTTGAAAATTTCTCCAGACGGACGACATGGTTGTGCTCGTGTTCGCCCAATAATTCCAGAAACCGAGAAATATGTTTTTGAGTATTGCATGTTCCATCATAAAGAATGAATGTCGGAGCGGTATAACCTTTTGAAAGAGGAATCCTCTGTATGAAAGTATGGAGGTTGGTGACGATGGACGGATGATTTCTTGTCTTTTCATCGATCCTCAAAAAATCACTCCATATCTTCACGAGTGATGAAACTTGCAGGTTCCGTTGCTGGAGAGTCATCTGCAGCTTTGCGGAATTCTTCATCATGTACAACATGGATTGGACAGATTTCAGGATCAGCGGTTGAAGATGTTTCTTTAGCTTTTCCTTTCTCGCGCTGAGGCTGAGTTCGTTCAGACGCAAGCTTGTCTGTGAGAGTTTTAATATAAACACACAACTGCTTTTGTGTTGCATCCACGTCAGTCTGAACCTTCGTGAGATCAACTATGGTAGGCTGATTTCCTCTGGTTTCTTCACGAGACCGACCGAAGAGTGGATTGTTGATGGCGCCAGTACCGTCACTTGCAGAGGTGATCACTGGAGCACCAGTACTTGGAGGAGTAGTAGTAACATGTGGCATGACATTGCTGGCTGGAGGAGTGGTATTAGCGGTACCACTAAAGCCTGCAATGTTGAGAGGATTAGTACTTGCGATTGCAGTATCATTAGAAATTGCGATGCGAGAGTCGGGTGTTGAACCCGGATTGGTAACTGAACCGGACCTAAGATCAACCATCTTTGTGAGATTGTGAGATTGCAACCGAGAGAATGATCTCCCACTCTGGTCGCCAATCTGTAGATGGGGAAAAACGATTTGCTGGTTTTTAAGGAATTGAGGAGACGACCGTACGGAGGAGACTCCTCGAACCAAGCGAAATTTTAAACCTCACACAGATGCACCGCTGCAAAGGGGGTGCTTTAGATTCGAGAGATCAATCTGTAGTACTCCGGCCTAAATCAAGACAATGACCGTTCCAGAGTAAATTCGGTCACAAGAGAGGATGAGTTGATCCGTAGGAGGGAAGCTGAGAAATGTGTGGAATCAATGGTGATCAAAGATTGTGGGTGTGTGTAATCTGAATATGATAAGCTCTGAGTGATTGAAATTTCTCAATTAAGAGTAGTTGCTCAATTGATGAGTTGATGATCTCGTGTTGTCAGTTTGACGTGAGATTGATGATACTGATGATGCCGATGATTCAATCATGATTCAGAGACTTATTTATATTGCTGGAATTTTAGACACCATGATTCCATGAAGTGTGACAGTTGATGGAATCAAGGAGTGGGGAAGTGGATATCGTGTTTGAAACCAGTTGCTCAACGTGTGGATACTTGGTCGATTTTACACCCACTACCTCGTGAATTCCTTCAACCGATTGCACGACTTGCTCACATTCCATCGTGTGTTTGAACACACGTGCCGTAGACCACCAGACCAAAAATCCTAAGTGATATCCACCAAGTGACACGATTGACGTCTCTTGGTTTGTTAGTTAATTGATGACTTCGTGGTTTGATGGGACGATGAGTCCATGTAGTTGCTGAGTTGAACATGATGTTCTGAAACTCATGAATTGAACATGTCATGAGACAGGGGTATAGTTCTTACGATAAAGTGAGCAAGTATTGCTCATTCGATGGATCGTTGAATATTGATTGTTGAATCAATATTCCTTGGTTTGAGCAAATATTTATCATCTGAGCAAGTGTTGCTCATGTGATGAATTGTTGAATATTTGATCGTCTGTGCATGTGTTGCTCATCTGATGGCTTATTGGCAGCATACCAAAAATATTAATTAGAATATTGGTCGTTGAACCGAGCATAATTAATAAAATTAATGACCATGAGGCCGTCGTAAAATTATTAAGGTTGGAATCTGGAATGATGATCCTTGGATTCAGAAACCCTAATTTGATCAATTCATGGTTCGTCAGAAGTTTAACCATGGGACGAAGGAGGGAGCGACTACATGGGACCGTGGATCAACCATGTAGTGTCCATATGCTCACGTGAGAAAATACGAAGAACTCCTGAAGAGTTGACGATTTGTTGGTGGAAGAATGATTAAATGATGGCTTAATCATTTAGGTGAGAAAACCTAACTAATTATGACGAGGCGAGGGACCGACCATGGAGTCACGAAACCGGCCCTGGGTTGTCACGTGACCGCCTGACGATCACTTCTTAAAAATCCAAAGTGTTTGTAAGAGTTTTGGACCTAATACGAGCAATTGTGCAAATTAGGTCAAAACTGTGAAAATTGATGAGACCGGCTTCCGTGAGCCAAAGAGCTAATCTTGGTCGGTTAAGATAGCGTGCTCGTGTCCCCAAGGCGTCCGCGTCTCAGTCCTGAGAATTTTGATATTTTCTGGCGTGCAATTGAGCATCCATTCGAGAAAATATGCCAAAATTAGGGTTTCGACGAAACTGAGGAAAACACCATGATATGATGAAAAATAATTATAAAATAAGGAATGAGGAGGCGTGGGACCGCCGTGGTCAAGACATGGTCGGCCGGTCGTGACCACGGTCTCGTGGTGCCTTTTCCTTAGTTTTATAATATTTTGATGATTTTATGAAAAATTCATGAATTTTGAGAAATTTGATGAATTTAGGGAGTTTCCATGAATTGAAGGAGTTTTCATGAGTTCAGGGAAGCAAAAAATATTAAAATAATAAAAACAAGGGCGTGTGGGACCGTGGAGGCGCGGCCGGTCGGCTAGGGCCCGGTCTCACGAGCTTCCCTAATTTTTTAATATTTTTAGGTATTTTTGATAATTTAATTTGAGAGAAATACCATAAAATCAAGGAATTTGATGAATTCAAGGAAAAATAGGATAAATTATAAAATAATAAACAAAGGGCGTGTGGGACCGGCTAGTGGCCCGGTCCCACAAGTTTTCGTAATTTTATTTTATTTTATTATTAAATGATTATTTGTGCAAAAATACCATGAAATCAAGGAGTTTTTTCATGAAATTAGAGAAATAACAATAATAATAAAATAATAAGGAACCTTATGGTGTGGGGCCGGTTGGGACCAAGGCATGGCTGGTTGGCCAATGATCACGCCCCACACTCCTTTCCTTAATTTTATATTATTTTTTTATGGATTTATGGAAGTACCATGAAACCGAGGAGTTTCCTCGAGACGAAGGAGATTTGATAAAATGAGAGAATTTTCATCAAATCATGGATAATAATAAAAATGCGTTAAAAATATAAAACTGGCGTGGGATTGACCACCACACGGTCGGTCGGTCGTGTGACCCTGCTCCCAGCACCCTGGTCAATATTTTTAATTATTTATTATTTTCTTCTCTATTTTGCATAGGTTCATCGTTTCGTTGTATTTTTGAAATACTCGTTCGTGCGGTGACTGTTAGTGTATCGTCGTTGAATACACCTTCACCATTTGAATCGGGACTTACTTAGAGGTAGCTCAGACGCCCGGTTGTTGATTAATTATTACTAATTATGGAATTCGGTGGAGAATAATTCACAAAACTGAGCAATAAGATGTTTATTATTAATTCATAAGATCAGCTGAGGATTCTACTACGAATTCAGAATAATAAAGTGAGCATTACCATTCCATGGGATCGTAGATTCGATCATAGAATCAGAATAATTAAGATTTATCTATTAACATTTATGAGACCAGTTGTGGATTCGATCACGAAATCGGAGTAATGAGGTAATATAGTTATTGCTATTCTATGAGATCAAGTTGTGGATTTGATCATAGAATCAAAACAATTGTTTATTGCCATTTCATGGGACCAGTCGTGGATTCGACCATGGAATAAGAGCAATTGTTATTGCCATTCCATGGGACCAGTCGTGGATTCGACCATGGAATAGGAGCAATGATAGATTATTCTGGGAATTCAGTAGTGAATGTCACGACAGAATTAATCTTAATTAGGAATAATTAACTTTGTGGCTCTATACTAGCAGAGCAGGCTATCTAGGAGCATTAATTATCCCGATATGAGCTTGTCGGTAAGTCATATCCTTTATATAGTCAGGGTAAACTTGTTTTTTGTTCCTGAAGACGTTATCGCTCTATACTAGCAGAGAAAGCTGTCTAGGAGCCGTCCATCTCGTGATACTATATAGAAATAATCACTGAAAGTATTCAGTATTCATGAGATATGCCGTTATCCAGTCGTGAGACTACATATCTACATGTACTTTGAGAGAAAGTATTCTCCGTTGAGAATTCGATTAGAGACCCGTGTCTCGATACTCACGTCTGATTGCTGAATCAGGTCTTCGTATAATTATGAGTTTACGATTTTAGCCTTTGTCGAAAATCCACCATTTACAAAGTCATCATTGTCGATAACCGTCATGCATGTTCCAGTAGGGTATCTCTGCAAAAAAGGGGAGATTATTCACCTGATCATGAAGAACAAGCAACTGTTCGGAAAAGAAAAGTAAAGGATGAACGAACCCGTATGATCTTCTTAACTCGGAGAACACGAGCAGGGGATTCATCATGAAGCTCGGGTTCACACTGAGATGCAAGTTGTGCATGTTTAGCAGAAGACCCTGAATGGTATGAAGAAAATGATCTACTATTACTTGACATGATGGAGTTTCTGCAAGAAAATCCTATCGCAAAACGGTAAAAGTGATTCAAAATCCCTACATGTACATATATATCGTGGAAACCCTAAAGGAAGGCTAAAAGCGACTGCGGCGAGGTATGCCCGATAAATAAGGATTCAACACCGACCGAGTCGTGCTTTCTTCCGAACCCTAATCAAGATCGGAAAGCCTGTTGGGTATTTAAAAAGGAACGGACCAGCTCCTGACGTTTGAAGCATGGGACGATATTCATGTATGAGGTAAATATGTATTTACTTTAGCGTAATCATTCTAGTATTTGAATTGTCACCATCTCATGCATACCCCACAATAATGCAACCATTATGTGCTAGGCAGGGGACTTAATGTTGATGGTGGATTTTAGTTCAGGGCTAAAATTATAAAACCAAATTTAATGTGCTGACATCCTGTAAAGGGTGAAGCCATTTGACAAGCGATGGGTGCAGAAAACCTCTCGCTTTATTTATTTGAAGCAATGCAATAAATATACAAAATTCACCCAGAATGGTGCATGTAGCAACCATCCCAAATATTCTGTGAATTTATAGCATTATCAATTAATGCATGAGTTGCCTTATATTTCCTGTGTTGTTCTCACCAGAACTCTCATTATTGGCGCGACATGACGACTGAGTGTTTACTCTCAGTAGAGTAACACGAATCTCCAAGTGTCAATAATGAGGCATGCAAGAAATATCCGTACAGGACCTACCATTCTATGACAAAGAGAATCCCGTATCAGCATGCTTATATTAGCCTGATCGAGCATGTTTAATCCCTTAAAGAAAATATGGACTGTTTGTGTCAGTCTCAGAAACGATCACGGCTACGCAATTTGGCCCCATAATTTAACTAGCCTAGATGGACCCTATAAGGATCAGGTGACCACTGTAATGACCGCCAACGGGCCCGTTTATACCCTGGTCGGTCAAACGCTTGCTACACTCCCAAACACGCACCGATCGCCGGCCTTGAAGTGGGATGGTTGAGATGGTTTCCGTTGTATGGAGTAGATAGGAATGGATCATGAGAGCAAGGCTGTCAAAGACAGTCTCAAAAGAAATCGCGACCGTCCAACTTCACCAGCTTAGTTGGACGGCTTGGATCGTCCCGCGATCGATCAGTGAAATGCTGGCATGCAAATTGGCGGGCCCACTTCTCACCTACCTGACCGACTCTCTCACAGCCTAACCATAGAGCAAGAAATGTTTGCTCGAAGAGAGGCTGGCGTGATGGTTAAAGGGTCGCGGAAATTCCACTAGCGTCTTGAAACAATCACAACCATCCAACTTCGCTGGCATATTTGGATGGCTTAGATCGCGCCTAGGACCATCGGGCAGGTATACATATGCTCATCGATGGCCCAATGTGGTCCCCACACGTTCGGTCTCCCCAAAGGAGGAGCATAGCCTGCCAAACCGTTTGGCCAAATTCATGCACGCGTGACTGCTTCAAAACCCTAATTAGGGTTTGCGGTGCTGCATAACTTTCGTAGTTTGATCACGACCATCCATCTTCGCAAGCTTGGATGGAGGGTGTAGATATAGACTAAAGAGATACCAAGAGTATCAACGTGATCACCACGGGACCACCTATACGTGTGACCGATTGGCCTAGGCCAACCATGGCCGAGCGCCTCTAAACGCACGCCCAAAAGAGGCCCGTCACGCAGTTCCCAAATTCTTTGCGACAAAGGATTTCTATTGCAAATCGATCACGGCCACTCATCTTTGCCAGTCAACTTGAGTGGCCTAGATCAAGCCTTCATGGGGCATAGAGGTATAGACGTGCACAACAACAGGTCGCCTTCATGCGTGACCAATCGGTCCCACCAAAATTGGCGCCCATGTGTGGATTTGGTCAAGACGAAGAGGGATGCTTGCGCACCTCTTAAATCCTTAGATTTCATCAAACGGTCACAAGTAAGTGCCACAAACCATCTCGTCCGTACAACTTTGAAAGCTTGGTCGGACAGCCTAGGCTAAAGGTTAAACGACCAATAAGGCACCTTGGTGATCACCGTCCGTCACTCTACCACAAAAGAGTGATCGGCCAAGGGATGGACCGCCAACGCGGCCTCCAAACGATCACTCGAAGATGGTTGGGCATGCAACTATTTTAAGACGCTTAATCCGCGACTTACTCCGTTAAGCTTTAAAACAACGATGCTTCATACATATTGGTTGCATTCGAGGCATTACATGCATAGAATATACACGATATTCCATAAATATCAATTTCCTAAATAACTCAGTTATTTAACCTAGCACCGTATGCTACTTCCTGTGGGTCCCACGATCCACTCATTCGAGACATCAAGCATGTCACAAACTGGGGGATACTTACTGGGGTATTGGTCTGGCGGTTTACAGCGTGCAGCGTGCAATGCGCCATTACAAGAACGTGTTAGGAGGCATGGACGGTTAGTAATGATGGAATAAGTGGGAAAATACGTGATCGTGTGACAATCACTTAGACGACCCAACTACTCCATCACTCAACCTCCTCCACTTCCTACGAGATGAGGTCTTGCGCTTAATGACTTGTATAAATAGGTCCTTCACCTATTTCCAAGACAGAACACGAAAAACCAAGTGTTGTCATCCGTATCCAGAAAACATCCAGAATTGATAGCTTTCATTATTGCAAGCCAGTTCATCTTTCTGATACAAATCATAATCAACCAACACCTTCACAATCTCAACACCTTCTTCGCTTCCCTCCCTAATATCAACCCCATCTTCTTCACTTTGCGACCGAATCAAGTGTGGAACAACCATTTCTTGGTTTATTCCAGAATAAGCACTTCCGTGCAGTGCATTTTTTTAAGGTTTAGATTCGTTTCTCATCAACATACTTCCAAATTACCAAAAAAAGCATAAACAGTTTTCACCCATAAACAGGAATGTAGTTGAGCCATAACCAATCTCATGCTGATTAAGGTACAGTCGTGTTCCTTAGGCCTCTAAATCCCAGCAGGACTCTACGCACTTGATTCCCGTAGCTGATCTCACCCACAACTAAGAGCTGCTACGACCCAAAATTGAAAACTTGATAAACAAATCTGTCTCACACAGAAAAGTCTATTGAATAGATAAATATGTCTCCCACAGAAATACCTAAGAATTTTTGTTCCGTCTATTGATAAATCAAGGTGAACATGAACCAATTGATATACCAGACTTATATTCCCGAAGAACAGCTTAGTAATATCAATCACCTCACAATAATCTTAATTGTATGGTAGCGGAACAAGATATTGTGGAATCACAAAGAATGAGAAGAAGAGCTTTGTGATTACTTTTTATCTTACCTATCGGAGATTAAATCTCGAGAAAATCTTAGAAAAGTTAGTACTCAATACGATAGAACAAAGTAAGATCAGAACACGCAACTATACAAAAAATAGTTGGGTTTGGCTTCAGAATCCCAATGAAGTCTTTAAGTCGTTAATCTATAATGGTTTTAAAAAAACCTAGGTAAAGGAGAATCGACTCTAGTCACAACTAGTATCACACATGAGGTGTGGGGATTAGCTTTCCAAGTTGCTAGAGTTCTCCCTTATATAGTCTTCAAATCAGGGTTTGCAATCAATGTTACCTTGGTAACAAAGCATTCAATATTCACTGTTAGATGAAAACCTGATTAGAGTCAAGCCAATATCTTTCAACCATTAGCTTGTTACACACAAATGAAATGTACCTTCATTTAGATATAGGTAACCGTACTTAAGCGTGTACACTTAGTTGGCTCAACAATAGTTAACCAAAGTTAGCCATATGAACACTTTCATATCAATCTTGTTCATCTTAATCACAACTAGTTCAAATGACTCAAATGAAACTAGTTATAGAGTTGTTCAATTGTTTATATTCTCATAGAAGTATACAAGACACAATGGAAGCAACATCGGATTTGACTCACTCGAATCAATTCATGAACATTATAGCCACGATTTTCAAAGATTGCATTCCTTATTAAATAATTTGTTCATGAGTAAGGGTGCACAGGAACCGAGCCGGACCGACGGACCGAACCGGAACCGATGGAACCGTACCTGATTTTGGACCGAACCGAGGTACAAGGTACAAGTACCGGTCCCAAAAATAGGAACCGAGCTCTGGGGGTACAGGTACACGGTCCAACACATGAACCGTCCCGTACCGGACCGAAGTCCCGAATAATTGTGACCGTTAGATTTAGGGGATAAGGGATCTGTCTCAGCCGTTGGATTAATAGGGGGTATATAAGCTCTGAAGAAATTCTTAGGGTTTCAGTTCCCTTAATTTTTTTCTCGCCTCTTCTCGCATCTTCTCAGTACTTCTCTCTGAGAAGGAGAAGAAATTCTCCCCTTCTTCTGATCTTCATCTTCTCTGTTAACCTTCAATCAAACCTTCAAACTATTAAAAGTTCAAACCGTATTACTTCGTCTGTTTCTTCGTTTTTAATTCCGGTGTGAAGAAAATTAGAAGAACAATTCCGGTGGTAAGTAATTTTTAATTTTTTGATTTTAATTTTTGTATGCATGTCTGTGAATCACTGAATCTGTGATTGAGATTAACGGATTGTTGTTTTCTCTAGCGAGTAGCGGCTTAAAGGCTATTTTAAAATGTTTTTTAATTACTGAGAGGACGAATCTGTGGTATTTTTTGTTGAATCATAATCTTTTTAACTAACCTAAATTTGTTTAGTTAGGTTTTTAGATTGCGTCTTGGTTTAGCTAGATGGGTCTTGCGATTCTGGTGACGATTGAGGTGTGAATCATTGGAGTGAAATCTAGGGTTTGGGATGATTATAAATGGGAGAAAGAAAAGGTAGATTAGATCAGTATTATTAGTGTAAGTCTTTATTAAAAATCAAATTGAAGAGTTATTAAGAATGATTTTATTGAAGCTGATGATGACTGTTTTGAGCATCTGAAGTGGGTTTATTTCTGTGCAAATCTTAATTAATAATAAAATGGAAATGTAAGTGATGAAGATCAATCAGTTTTATAGAGTGGGTTTGTTTCAATTACCCATGTTTAGTTTTGAGAAGTAACAAGGATTTCTGTTTCTGTATGATTCACATAGCAGAAGCTTATAATATAAGGCTTTGCTGTTGAGTTTTTGAGATGCCTACTTGGTGTGACAGGTTCCAAGTATAAAGCTTTGATAAAGGTTGCAAGAGTAGCATAGCCTGTTCTTCTTTCCGTCTATAAGCTGGTGAATCAGCTTTGGCAGCTGCTGTTCAACCCATAGCATGCAGAGAGTAAAAGTCTTGTATTTGAGATTGATTTTGTTTTTATTTTCGAACTCTTGTAGTGTGTTAAATTTAAACCCTAAAGTTTGAGACTAATATGAATGTTTTGGATGGTGCAGGGGGTATGTTGGATACACAGTTCTGGAGTTATTAACTATTCTCTACAATCACCTTAGTTACTACACATCTCAGACCTGCAATTGAAGTTTTAGGTAACATTCAGACTATCTCAACTCCAACACACTCAACTGCATTGAGTACATATATTGCTCAAAATTTCAACATTCATCTAAAATTCATCCTCAGCTGCGTTACATAATCCTTGACAGCAATACTATAACTCAAGCTCAACTACAACACAAACTAAAACCTCATCTGCAACTTCAATTTGAAGTACACATCATTCCCAACCACAATTCATCCACCACCATACACAACACCCTTAGCTGTAAAACCATTCTGCTACTGAAGTACACTTGCAACTCCAATTCAACATCACTGCCAGATCTAATTCTTCTTAATCTGCAATTGCATACTCAGAATACAACCCAATTGTAATTGCAATACTCTCTGCAATCTGAACTCCATAATCTTGACTTGAGCCATAACACCAACAACATCATCAAATACTTCCATTCATTTCAGTTCACAGGTGAACAAAGTCAACATCACCTGTATCTCCATCTTAGCATTACCAATACATATACTCTCTATAATTACACCAGTTCAGTACTTCTAACAACCCTGCACACCTGTAAACTTCTAAAGTTTGAGACTAATATGAATGTTTTGGATGGTGCAGGGGGTATGTTGGATACACAGTTCTGGATTCAGAGATTTTCTATTAAAGCTGGAGCTTCTTAGAGAAATTGTTGATTCGGGATTTGAGCATCCATCTGAAGGCAATTTTTTTTTACTTGGATTCTTTTATGTTTTTTATTTGAATTAGCTATTTCTTTGTTTAAGAACAAATAACGATTTTGGAGAAGTAGGTCCTCTGCGAATTAACATTACATATTTATACTGTTTGATAACTAAACTACTTAAGTTAAATATTTTCCTAGGTATTTTTCCATTGCTGCAAACTATGTCCAAAAATTTCAATTTCTCTATAACCCACTAATGTACTATGTATGCCCATTGGAGTCATTTATGTCTTCCTCACTCTACTTCAAGGTGAACCATACATGTTTGTACAACCACCCAAATGAGAAATGAAAAAAAAGGTAACTCCATTACTTATTACATGTAATTCTGGAAATGTGTTGTCTATTATAATTGTAATTCCACTGTAATTGTAACAAGGATCTATTGAACTTTGTGTTTATTGTTGCATTCTTAAGTATTGTTAATTTTTATTGTACTTTTGTATAGAATGCAATAGATGTGATGAGGTAATATTGATCTACTGGGCTCACTTTGGATAATATAGTCTTATATGCATTTGATTATCTTAGAGATTTGGAGTTTGACTAAGCAATTGTATCCATTTTCTTCATCCAGGTAATACTGTATAGCTTTCCATTTTTGTTGAAATTCGGATCTTCATCCAGGTAACTGAAAAGTGCAACTGACTTGGATACATTCAAATTATACATGTTGATTAGTGTATGTTGTTGCGCATAGGTGATAACTTGGCCTGAATAAAGAGAGTCTGAACTGTAGTTAACTCTCCAATCTTTTCTCCAAGTCTGCAAAACAATGAAACACTTATGCTTATGCAGTTATGCTTAGAACAATGTTTTTAATATTTATGAACTTTTATATGTATGAAGTATGATACAATGTCTTTATTTCATTTCTTGTTTCATTTATTGTTTCATTTCTTGTTTCATTTCAGTCATAAGCTGGCATGGATGCATCAAGTCAAGCTCATGAAACAGCTACTCCTACACCTACAACTGCTACACCTACCACTGCCACGGATACAGTTGTTGGATCCTCAATGCAACCAACAAATGAAGCAGCACAGCCAGAGACAGCAGCAGTAGATGTAGAAGCTACTTCTACTCAAAAGGGTGGTAGTAAGATAACTTCTAACGTTTGGAATTATTTCAAGAGGTTAAATGTTCAAGATGCTGCATGCAATTACTGCAAGAAGGTGATAAAGGCTCATACTGGAAAGAATGGTACAAGTGGAATGTGGAAGCACTTCAACAGATGCAAGCAGAATCCTAACAAGCCAAGGCCAAAAGGACAACAAACTCTGACATTAAATCCTGCAGCACTGGGTGAGGATGAAGGTCAGTTAGTCTGTACTAATTTCAGTCAGGATAAATGTAAAATGGCAGTTGTTGAATTTATTATAATTGATGAGATGTCATTTAGAGCAGTTGAGGGTGAAGGTTTTAGGAGAATGATGCATGTCTTAGAGCCTAGATTTGTTGTGCCAAGTAGAATGACTATTTATAGATGTTTATTAGACATGTATGTATTAGAGAAAGAAAAGTTGAAAAATTACTTCAAGTCAACCAAGCAGAGGGTTAGTTTGACAACAGACACATGGACTTCACCAAACAATTTCAACTACATCTGTGTAACAGTTCACTTTATTGATCAGCAGTGGAAGTATCAAAAGAGAATTATTATGTTTTGTAAGGTTAGTGGTCACAAAGGAATTGACATTGGTGAGATGTTAGAGAAGTGTTTGTCAGACTGGGAGCTTAAAGATGTGTTTACTGTCACTTTGGATAATGTGAGTGCCAACAAGGTAGCAATGGATTATTTGAAGACTAGTATTGTTTCAAAGACAGGGGCAGAAGAGAGAGCTAAGTACTTGCATGTAAGTATATGTATATGAATATGAGTCATATGACTTATTTATTTATTTTACTTTCTACTTATTTATTAAAATATCTAATACTTGTTTGAACTTTGAATTCACCTTTTCAGGTAAGGTGTGCAGCTCATGTACTTGCACTTGTGGTTAAAGATGTTGTGAGGGTCTACAACAAATCAATTGCAAGAATCAGGTCAGTTGTCAAGTATATAAAAGGTTCTCCATCTAGGTTGGCTAATATTAAGCGTTGTGAAAAATTAGTTGGAATAGAGTCTAAGGTAACATTGATATTAGATGTTAAGACTAGGTGGAACAGCACATTCTTAATGCTACAGGCGGCAGAAGTGTTTGAAAAAGCATTTATTAGGTTAGAAAGGTATGACAAGGAATATCGGCAGTTGTTTTATTACCCAAAACATAGTGAGAAAGATCTACCTGATGCTAATGATTTTGATATTGATGTTAATGTTGGTGAAGAAGAAGAAGAATTTAGTGAAGAAGAACAAGAAGAAGTTGAGGTGACAGGGAAGAAGAAGGCACAAAAGAAGAAGAAGAAGGTAGTAGTGAGGAAACCTGCTCCATGTGAAGAGGACTGGATCTTTGCCAGAGGACTTGTCAAATGTTTGAAAGTATTCTTTGATGCCACTGTTGCATTTTCAGCCTCGACTAAGGTAACAACAAACACTTTCTTATGGAAATTAGTTATCATATATGAGCAACTAGTTGAGTTTAGAGATAATGTAGATGAAGATCCTTTTATTGCTACTATGGCTGGAAAAATGTTTAAGAAGTATAACAAATATTGGGGTGATTATGCAAAGATGAACCCTACAATCTTTTTTGCCATGTTGTTAGATCCTAGAGAGAAAGAAAAAGGACTACAATTTGCTCTTGATCTCTTGTATGGGAAGAGTTCTTCTAAGGTTGAATCTGTTATGAAGCTTGTTAAGTTGGATTTTAAGATTATATTTGAAGAATATAAGGATGTTTATTCAGTTCATGAGGAGTCAAGTAGTTCTATCCAGGGACAAGCCAAAGCAGTGGTAAGTAAACCAGTGACAGGGCCAAGTCGTATGAAAGAGTTGATGTCAAGGAGTAAGAGGTTCAAGAAAGGCCCAAATGATGATGAGGGAAAAACAGAGTTGGATAAATATTACATTGACGAGTATGAACAAGGTGAAGGAGAAGATGATGAGGAGGAGTTTGACTTATTGGGTTGGTGGAAGACCAACAGTACAAAGTATAAGATACTTGGACATATGGCTAAGGACATATTAGCCATTCCTGTGTCTTCTGTTGCCTCTGAGTCTGCTTTTAGCACAGGAAAGCGAGTCTTAAGTCCTTGTAGAAGCTCTTTATCTACAAGGACAGTTGAGGCATTGCTTTGCACACAAAGCTGGCTAAGGAAGCCAATACAACTTGATCTTCTATCTGATTACATACCAGATGATGATGTTGAAATTGAAGAAGGTAACATATTACATTATTACTTGTGTTTGGCAGTAATAGATATAGTCTAATGGTTACTAACTGCTATTATTTTTTTTTTGCAGCGTTACTTGGTCCTATCAACAATGATGACACCACAAGTGTTGCTGACATGGATTAGAAGATCAATATTCAAGGCTACTACAACACTGCTAGACTGCTAGTTGTTCTTTTATCCGATTTTCTCATTTTCAAGACTTAGTGTGTGTCTGTGACTACTGCTACTTCTTTTTTAAGATTTTCAAGACATTGTTTGTTTGGTTTGCTATTAATATTGCTACTTATTAGTTGTTGCTTTGAGATATTGAAAAATAGGTAAAAGAGTAAAAAACAGGGCAGTAGGTTTTTTTTTTTTTTTTTTTCCCTGAAATGGAACCGGAACCGGTACCGGTACCGACCGGAACCGGCCGGTCCAAAATGGAACCGGAACCGAGGTACTCGGTACCGGGACCGGTCCATTTTTTTGGTACCGAAGGGTGTAAGGTACAGGTACTCGGTCTCGGCAAGAACCGAGCCGAACCGTACCGTGTGCACCCTTATTCATGAGTATGTAAACATACTTAACCGATTTTAGAACTTAACCCACTCAAGCATGCAAATGGGTACGCATACCTAAGTTCCCGGACGTGGTTTTGTTCACCAGTATGCAGACGGGTACGCATACTGTCGTTCATGACCGAACTCAGTTGAATCGGTACGCAAACGGGTATGCATACTGTAGTTCCCGGACTTGAACCATTGAATCAGTACGCACATGGGTATGCATACTAAATTCCCGGACTTGACATACACATGTAACAGTTAGCATACAAGTACGCATACTGTGATATATCCAATCAATGGTTAATGTTTTAAACTCCCTTTTTAATCATTGAAACATTCTTGGAAGACGATAATAGATGTCTCACACAAACTGTTAGTTTCAAAGCATTTTTCAAGTGATCAATGGATCAATACGAAACATTCTGAGTCTACATCAAGTGACTGTCCCACACAAATCATGTAAGATGTTACCAGGCGATTTTCACATGATCATACTTTGACTTTTGTCAAGAATAAAGATGAACTTGGTTAAAACGAAAGCTTACCAACACATATTTCAAGAAATATGTAAGCGAGTTAAACTCAGCTCAAAATATCAAATGTGTATAATGTAAAGTCTATATAGCTATACGACTTTTCTCTCAATAGGAGATAGAATAGAAATAGACTTCTGAGTGATAGATGAATTCAAGTCTCCACATACCTTTTGTTGATGAAGTTCCACAAGCTCCCCTTAGTAGTTCTTCTTCTTCTTCAATTGATGAACGTCGTGAGGTCTAAATCTCAATTACACATTTCTATCATAATCCGAGACATGGCTATAAGTTGACTAGAAATCAAGACTTATAGTTTTGACAACTAAACTTGACAAACAAGCTTGAGATAGCAATGCTTGCGAGTTCGACCGAGCAGTGCTCTAATAATATCCCCCTTTTTCAATTTTAGTGACAAAACTATCAATACGTATGGATTACAAAATAAATAAACTTTGTAGCTTCTCATCCAAATGCTTGATTTCCTTGGTTCTTCAACATTACTCGAAATCTTCGTCACTTCCAAGTACTCCAGTGTTTCTGAACGTGTTCAACTTAGCATCATAGTTTTTGAAGATCCATAGCCATAACAATAAGAAAACAATTGTTCTCAATTATTGTTATACAATGTCATAGTATTATTACACATCATCGAAGTTCAATTGTATCACAACATTGACAATAATACTACGTTAATATGTATCACTCCCCCTTAGTCAATACTTCATCTCACAGTGAAAACCACTCCCCCTTATATAATAATCTGTAAACCATATGTATATGTAGTGTGAACTAAAAAATAATTCTCCCCCTTTTTGTCAATATAAATTGGCAAAGGTACAAAAACCAGTGGGATCATAATGAAATTCTCAAAGAGATATTTCATGACTAAAAGAAAACATATCAACTTTGTTTCAATGATTTCACATAGTCAAAACTTAGTGTATTCATCAAGGAGTGTATAAAGATACAAGAAAACTCCTACAATATTCCACAACCGCACTCCCCACAAAGATTTGGCAATTAAGCATAAGTTCAATTAAGAACTCTCCCCTATAAAATTTCATTCCCGAAAGAACAACAAGAGCGACCTTACTTTTGCAAGAAAAGAAGGATTTCTTTGGACATTAACAAATCACATGAAACATGAATTTGTATCCAGAAAACTCAATTAAGTTAACCACAAAGGAACCTTAATTATTGGTTTATCGGAAATGCTCAACATAAGAAAACTTACGAAGCCATACAATACTTTTACATAGAAGTGGATCAAGGAAAGATCAATACTGCAGAATATTTGCATAATGATACCATAGACTTCATCTTTGACATCAAAAGTTCATTATATTTTCCATCAGTATTTGCATAATGACACAATAGACTTAACTTTTGACATATATGGGACAATCATAGTTCACGGACGTAAATACATATATCCCATAACATTATATGCAATATATAAAACCAATAAAGATTAATTTTGCAAAATTATCTTCCAAATGAATTTTAGAATTTAAATAAATAAATCTAAAAACATTTGAAGATGAAAATCGTTGGCAATAGCTATGTGTAATCACAATATATGCTATTCCAAACACTAGTTATCCTTCTTCAAACACAAGAATAAATGCTCATAAGAAGTTTCCTAGACATTAAGACCTCTGAAAAATTCTTTATCGTCCCCGAACTCCTTGTCGTCAACATCCATTGGAACATATGGTTCATGAAGGAATGAGTCAATTCCAACAAACCTTATTGACTGATGCCGAACCAGGGCCTTCTAAATTTCAATAGTTCTTAGAATAATATCCTTTATTTGTTGAATCTCCTTCCTTGTTTCCTCCAACTCTTCTTAAAAAGCGGGGGTCTAACAACACCACCCAATATTTCTCTTAGCAATCTGTATGGACTAACTCCGAAATACTTTTCTAGAGAATCAACTAGACAGGCAGACTCAATCCAGATATAAAGTATCTCAAGGATTTATTATCTCAACTCTCGATTTGATTTCTACTCAAGCTAAAATCAATATCGCGTCTTTGTCAAAGAGAGATAACTTGGACGGTACCAAAGACCAATATCCAAGGATCAATCAACTACAATCAACAACAAAAAGTTGGATTAGAGAAGTTGATGATCACGAACGCACAACCTGTATTATTTCTATTATATAAAATATAATGCGGAAAAGAAATAACACAGACACCAGAAGTTTTGTTAACGAGGAAACCGCAAATGCAGAAAAACCCCGGGACCTAGTCCAGATTGAATACACATTGTATTAAGCTGCTACAGACAGTAGCCTACTCCAAGATAACTTTGGACTGATCTATAGTTGAACCCCTATCAATATCTCACTGATACAAGGTACAGTTGTACTCCTACGCCTCTGATCCCAGCAGGACACTGCGTACTTGATTCCCTTTGCTGATCTCTCCCACAACAAAGAGTTGTTGCAACCCAAAATCACAGACTTGATAATAAACGAATCTGTCTCACACAGAAAAGTCTATCGAAAGGATAAATCTGTCTCCCACATATAAACCCTAGGTTTTGTTCCGTCTTTAGATATAAAATCAAGGTAACAGGAACCAATTGACAATCCGGACTTATATTCCCGAAGACCAGCCTAGATTAATCAATCACCTCTCTATAATCCTTCTTGACTACACAAGCGGATTGTCGAGGAATCACAAACATTGAGACGAAGATGTTTGTGACTTCTTTATCTTGCCTATTGGAGAACTCTCACGATCTCAAGCCAATCAATGGATTGTACTCGTACGATAGAAGATGCAAGATCATATCACACTACTACGATAAAAGTAGTATCGGTATGGCTTCACAATCCCAATGAAGTCTTCGAGTCGTTAACTCGAGTTTAGAGAAGAAACTCAAGATTTAATGGAGATCGACTCTGGCGAGAGCACTAGTAGCACACAGACGTGTGGGGATTGAGTTTTCTCAATGCTAGACGTCTCCTTTATATAGCCTTCAAATCAGGGTTTTGCCTTAGGTACAAAGCAATCCTTATTCACCGTTAGATGAAAACCTGATTTAGATTCAAGCAAATATCTCTCAACCGTTAGATCGAAAGACATATCTTGTCACACACACTTGGATACATGTTTACTGGGTTCGTGAAAACCATGCCCAAACGAGTACACGTATGTTGGTTCAACATGATAACCCAAAAGGTCAACCATATGAGCATCTCATATTAATCATGTTCTTCTTCACCATAACTAGTTCGATTGACTCAAATGAACTAGTTAAGAGTTGTTCAATTCCTATGAGATCTTATGTAACTACACAAGACATAATTGAAACAAAGATGATTTGATTCGATTAGAATCGGCTCATGAACATTATAGCCACGGCTTACATAAAGAATTCCTTAATAATTAATGTTTCATGTTCAGAGCACATCTTTAGATCATAACCTCTTAAGTTCACAAACAAGTTCGCGGACTTAAGCTAATCGGTTGAGTTTTCCAAACTCAGCAGAAATTCTCGGGTCCAGAACTTCCGCCAGTTCGCGGACTGGGTTCGAGGACTTAGCACACAAACTAGTTTTGGAAATCGCAACAGATATTCTCGGTCGAGAACTTTCGTCAGTTCGCGGACTGAGTCTGCGGACTGGGTTCACGGACTTGGAAAGTCAATTCCACAATCCTGCCGATTTCTCTTGATCAACAAAGTTCAAAAACTTCGGTTCAAGGAATACATGGTTATATAATCTAAACTCTCATTTCAATCATTGAAACATTCTCAGAGGGTGATATTCAGTCCTGAATAACAACAGACCTTTCTCGTCAGAGCAATTTCCAAACAGATTGAAACTTTCATGACTTTCGTCACTAGGTGAAGATAAACCTGATCAAAGCGAGACTCTTTACCAACACATGATTTCGAGTAAAAGATAAGCAATGAATACTCAGCTCGAAATATCAAGTGTATATGATCTAGTATATATAGCATACGACTTTTGTCTCATAAGAAGTAGGAGAAGAATAAATAGACTTTCGAGTGATAGATAAGTTCAAGTCTTCACATACCTTTTTGTTGATGAAGTTCCACGGTTCCTTAGTGTAGATCTTCGTCGTTGTCGTTGAATCGCAATGAAGTCCTTGAGCTCAACTACACTTTTCCTATCCTAGTATGAGACTAAGCTAATAGGCTAGAAATCAAGACTTTATAGTTTTGATCACTAACATTGACAAACATGCTTGATATAGAAACGCATGCGAGGTTGACCGAGCTATGCTCTAACGATCTAACTATTAATACACATGGAATACGAAAAAAGATAAACTTTAGTGGCTCCTATTCCATAGTCTAATCTTCAACGTTCCATGAAATCTTCGTCCTTCCAAGTACTCCGATGATCCCAAAGGTTGTAAGTTTAGTATCACCCTTGTTGAATATTATCTATAAAAATGAGAGAAATCGAGATTATCGATCATTACTATACAGTGTCATAGTATTATTATGAACATCAAAGTCCAATTGCATCACGACTTTAACAATAATACTATGGTGATATGTATCACTCCCCCATAGTCAATACTCCATCTCGATCATGGAAACCACTCCCCCTTACACAATGATCCGAAAACCATATGTATTTGTAGTGTGACCTACAATATTTCTCCCCCTTTTTGTCAATAAAATTGGCATAGGTACAAGAACGGGATCATAATGAAATTTCCACAAGAGACATTTCATAGACCAAAAGAAACACAACATATCATCTTAATTTAGATGCAATCTTATAGCCGAAGATAATAGCATTCATCAAGGAGTTTTGAAACGCAAGATAACCCCTATAAAATTCCACAGCCGCACTCGCCGCAAGATATTACCATTAAGCACAAGTTCAAAAGAACTCTCCCCAATTTGATTTCATTCCCAAAGGAACAACAAGAGCGACCTTCATTTCGAAAGAAAAGAAGGATTTTTATTTGGATACCAAAAACCAAGAATGATTTCTTATATCCAAAATTCAACCAAAATACTCACAAGTAAACCCATGAGTATTCTAATTGAAATACGCAATTAAATCAAAACCACAAAAGTGATCAATTTAATTGAAAATGCTCAACATAAGTAAACTCACGGAGCAATAGGCTACGACTAAGTTAATCATATGGAGGTGACTAACTTAACCGTTCAAGTACTCAACATAAGGAAAACCTTACGGAATACGTGACTACATTAACCAGTAAAACATGATAGTGTAGCCTTTCATATACTCAACACAAGAACTTGTGGAATATATGAAAACTCAATTAGATTAACTACAAGAGAACCTATAATTAATCTAATCGGAATACAAAAAAATAACCAACTAATCACCGAGGTAATCAATTTAATTATTTTGGGATCAACATAAGAGATTATGGGACCCCGACTAAGATTATCATGGAAGATGACCATCTTAACCGCACAAGTACTCAACATAATAAGGAAAAACTTATGGAGTACAAAACTAAATAACCAAGGATGATTAATTTAGTTCATAATGCTCAACATATAGCATCTTATGGAACAACCAACAAAGCCAAGGTTAATCGACTTAGTTGTAAGGTGCTCAACATAAGACACACAATGGAGCCTTCACGGTAAAACATAATAAAATGGATCAATGAAGATCAATACCGTGGATAACATACAAGGATCTATTCTATCTTTGCATCATTATATGCATAACGACATAATAGACTTTATCCTTGTCAAAAAAAAGATTTAATTCTATTTTCCATCAAAACATGATTGCATAGGCATAACTTTTGTATATGTCAAAAGTCCATTCGTCCTTTTATTAATACGAATATCAATTCATGAACGACTTTAGTTTTGACCGCAATATGGGACCTTCAAGTTCACGGACGTAAACAATACATATCCCATAAAAAATATTGCAATATAACAAACCAAGAAAATACTGCAATAATCATCATCCTCCAAATATTTTTAGAATTTAATACCAATAAACCTAAAAAATAACATAAGAAGATGAAAACAAAAATAGCTATGTGTAATCACAATCATCGCTATTCAAGGCACTAGTTATTCTTCCATCTAAACCGAAAAGAAGACTTCCTAGGCTACAATGCCTTTGAGAAATTCAGCATCATTCCCGAACTCCTTGTTGTCAACAGCCATTAGAACATATGGTTCACGAAGATAGGAGTTTATATCAATGAACTGTCTTGGATGACTATTTCGTACCAGGGCTCTCTGAATTTCTAAGGACTTTGACACAAAAGCCTTTATTTCACGAATCTCCTTTCTTACTTCCTTCAACTCATCAAGAACATCGGAAAACTTCTGCGAGTTAGAAGACACTGCCTTTGGCTTTCTTGTATTCCTCCTTTTTATTTTTCGGGACGGAGTTACAGGAGATTTTTCTTTTTCCTTGATCGATGGCTTAACAATCATGTTGACATCACTTATCTCCATTGACATGCTTTGAGAACAGTTATAACCAACTGATTTTTGTGGATGGAATTCACAATCTCATCAGGTCTAGAGATAAAAAGGATATCAAGAAGGAAAAAGGAATGTAGGGTTCGAAACCTAAAAACAGGTTCGTGGTCGTTCAAATCTAAAACCTATAAAGAGTAAAATTGTCGATAATATCCCTTTCTTTTGTTTGATAGACAAAGAAAACAACCCTAAATAAACACTTTTCCACAAGCCTGCACGTTTGCGATCTTGTCTCTTTTAATCAGGCACATGAGACAAGATTTGCAAAACAACACAATTAATTTGTGTTGTGGTGAACAACAATTTGTCCACCACTTTCCTCAAGAAAGGAATCTTCAGGCTTCTGTCTATCAAAACAATTTGACCATACTTTCTTTTCAAATGGTCTAATTTTATCCCTGGAAACCAACTTCTTTGAAGAAGATAAGATCCTACATACCTTGGCGGTCTTCTGAGCAAGTTCCAACTTCCTTGCTAATCGATCTTCTCTTCGTTGAAGTTTGTTGGCGTGCCTCATTTGATGCTTGTACTTGTAACATCTTGGTAGTTCGTGACCCTTCATCGAAAAAAACGAGCACGTCAATCTTGGATAATAATCAGGCATCTGTGGTGCGACAACAGCTAAACACATAGTAGATCCTGAAACATCACGATCAGAGTTTCCATAGGATAAATCAATCGAATATTCCAGATTGATTGCGTTTCCTTCTTCCCTGAACCCATTGAGGTTGATATATGTATTGCTACAAGTATCAAAATCGATGTTTTCACCAAGAAACTCTACACTTGATTTCCTATCTTCATCAGAATCATAGGTTTCAGAAATTTCATCAAGTGTTACAGCTAGACCTTTGTTCCCAGTGTATTTTCTGCGATTAGGGCATTCGTTTGCAAAATGGCCAAACCCCTTACACTTAAAGCACTGAGGCATGTCCTCGTCATCAGCCTTGTCAGCATCCTTGTTTTTAGGAGGTACGCAACCGTGAGGTTTGTCTGATGACCTAGGTTTGTCTCTTGAAACTGTCTTGTGATCAACGAGACCGACTTGTCAAGGTCTTTGATAGACGCATTTATGTGTCTATTTTGTTCTCAATGTTCTGTATTGTTAGACTCGATTAAGTACTTATTGTGTTATTTTTTGTTCTTGTAGGAAATTTTGTAGAAATAAGCCCTTGCGGCGAAATGGGCTCAAAAAGCAGTGTTTTACACCCCGGAGAAATGTACCGTAGGCACCCCAGAAATGCACCGGAAGCGTCCCAGAAATGTCCCGGAGGAACTCAGAAAAATTATTATTTCCACCCCAATTGATATTCGCACCCCAGCACTCTGGATAAGGGACACCTTCTTCAACAATTTGAATTTGTGTTTTTGGCGGGAAATGAAGTTTTCAACTGGCAGAATTTTGATTGTCAAAATGAATGGGTTAGAGTGCGATTAAATCGCTGAAAATTGGCAGAAGGACGTGATTTGGCATAAGGAACAAAGTTTGGGTGGCGGTTTCGATCAAATTTGGCTGGAATACGTGTTTTGATTCTCGAGTTCAAAACAGGGAAAGCATGCACTGGAGGATGATAATCACGCGTCATGGAGAGTTATGGACGTGTTCTTATGATGTGGAATGGCTCGAGCATCACTTTGGGTCGTGAAGAATCGATTTGGAGCGTGGATGGAGGAAGTTTACGCAAGAAATTCCAAGTTTGGTAAGAAAATATTCGGAAAATATTGTTATTCACTGCCCGCATAATGAAGAATTATATTGGAGTTATTGGCGAGATTTGGAGCTGTTGTTGGGTATAAATAGGCTCTTTGGGTCTACTAGAGAGGGGGTCGAGAGTTTTGAGAGCTAGGGAGATCTAGAGAAGACGAAATCAGAGTTTAACAAAACTCTGTTTCTGCTGCTGCATGAAGATGAACACGAAGAACAATAGACTGTAAGAGACTGTCGTTCTTCAACAGTGACAGCGACAGTGGAGTGTGGGTCGTAGTTTCCCAAGACTACAACATTTCATATGTATCGTTCTTGTGTGACGCTTCTTGTGGGTCGCACATTAGCTGTTTACACCATTTTCTCTTCTTCTCATCATTTGTAAACCATTTTTGAGCCATAATAAATTATTTTGAGAGCATTTATACTATGATGAGCCAACTCCGTTGTAACCAAAGCAATGGAGGAAGCTATTCACGCAACATAAATGGGTAACTATTTAATTTAATTATATAATTCACCTAATCGCTGCTTTTGCAGAGTTTTAAATTGTTTGAATGATTGTCTTAATTATTTGTTATTCAGTTTGATAGGTTATGCTTTGTTTAATCTCTTGATAATCTATGCTTAAGGTTTACAAATAATTTTTGAGAATCTGTATGATTGATAGGGAATTAAAGATAAAAGAGGACTTAAGAATTGAATAGAGTTTTGAAATATTTATCATTTAATTTTGCATAATAGTGGAATCTAGTGTCTTGGTTACCTCTCGCACCCATTGTTAATAATTTTGTATATAATTTTATTAAATCTAAAAATTCCATTTCCTTCACAAGTCTGGAACGAATCCTATTTACTACAATCACAATCAAAAACATTAATCAGTCTTCATCTGAAAAATCGTTCTCAGACTGATCATCCTCCGAGACTGATCATCTTAAGGTTTAGTGCTCTTTGTAGTTGCAGGAAATCCTACAATACACCCCTCGTATGATTTTATCGTTGATCAGTCTATTTTTAGGTTTACACTCTTAATTTTATTGATTAATTTCTGAATATTCTTACAACGAAAATAAAGAAATCAAGAATGATCTCTGCTCTCAACTTTCTCTCTCCTATTTACTTATCTTTCACTCAAAAAAAGATCTCTCCTTCCTTTACTTCTCGAATGACTATTTATAAGGGAAATACACAGTGGATGACAGCTAATCTGTCCTTTATTTTCGGATATGGTTTGCGACATTCTCGCAACCTTACAAATGTTGACTTCGCAAGCTTTCTAATTTTCGCGAGACTATCACACCTTTCTCATGATCCTTGCTGATGTCGTTTCTGAAATTGTTCTGCGACGCTTTTGTGCAATACCATTGTTAACTTCGCTGAGACATAACTGTTGCGAGATTCTGATCCTACATCTTTTCTTCCATTTATTTCTCGACACGTCTTTTGTAACCGTTACTTTTTAACCGCTTAAATATTTTCGTATTTACCACGTTTATTTTCTCGAGGAAAAATTCCCTCTATATATATTTCTTTTCATCCTCTTCTTCTTGAATTAGGTAACTTGGAAAGATCCACATATGTTGGAATTAGGGTTTTCTTTCCTTTGAGAATATCAGCAAAAGAACCATGACTACCATTGGGATTTTTAATCCCTGATGTTGTAGGGATTGATGATTCAATCATCATAAACCAACCGTAGATGATTTAGATGATCAAAACATGTAACGTTGAAGCACCAAAGAGATCAAGCATGTGGACGAGAAGCTACAAAGTTTTATTTATTTTGTAATCCATACGTATTTATAGTTTTGTCATTGTTAGAGCATTGCTCAGTCGACCTCGCATGCGTTGCTATCTCAAGCATGTTTGTCAATATTAGTGATCAAAACTATAAGTCTTGATTTCTTGCATACTTATGACTAAGTCTCGGTCTAGGATAGTTAGGAATAGTTGAGCTCAGGACTCCATGGCGATTATCTTGCAAAGACGAAGAACTACTCAAGGAACCAGTGGAACTTCATTCGACCAAAAGGTATGTGGAGACTTGAACTCATCTTGTCACTCAAATGTTTATCTACTCTTGAGACAAAAGTCGTATAAGTATGATAGTTTTCATACATACACATTTGTTATTTCGAGCCGAGTTTACTCGCCTATCTTTTTCTCGAAATACGTGTTGGTAATCTTTTGCTTTAACCATTTTCATCTTTACCCGTGATGAAAGGAGAGCATTGCTTAGTCTAACTCGCATGCGTTGCTATCTCAAGCATGTTTGTCAGTGTTAGTAATCAAAACCATAAGTCTTGATTTCTAGCCTATTTGTAGATGTCTCGGACTAGGACGTAGATAGTGTAGTTGATCGTAAATCTCTCGACGTTCATCTCTTGAAGACGGAGAACTACTAAGGGGAGCTTGTGAAACTTCTTAGACAAAAGGTATGTGGAGACTTGAACTTATCCATCACTTGGAAAGTCTATTTCTACCATATCCTATATTAAGACATAAGTCGTGTTACGATATAGTTTTCTCTATACACATTTGAGATTTCGAGTTGAGTATATCTCGCTTACATATTTCTCGAAATATGTGTTGGTAAGCTTTCGCTTCGACCAAGTTCATCTTATATCATGAGAAAATTGTCGAGTAACATCTTAGATGGTTTGTGTGATACAATCATTTGATGTAGGCTTGGATTGTTTCGACAATGATTATTTTCAATATCTTGAAAATTGCTTTGATGCTAATAGTGTGTGAAAACGGCTACTGTCATTATAGAAGAATGTTTCAATGATTGAAATAAAGAGTTGATGATGTAACTGTTTGAGCATAGCTCGGTCAACCTCACATGCGTTGCTATATCAAGCATGTTTGTCAGTGTTAGTGATCAAAACTATAAAAACTTGATTTCTAGCCTATTAGCTAAGTCTCGGACTAGGATAGGAAAAGTGTAGTTGAGCTCAAGGACTTCATGGTGATTCAACAACAACGACGAAGATCTACACCAAGGAACCATGTAACTTCATCAACAAAAAGGTATGTGAAGACTTGAACTTAGATATCACTCGAAAGTCAATCTATTCTTCTTCTACTTCTCATGAGACAAAAGTCGTATGCTATATAGACTGGATCATATACACTTGATATTTCGAGCTGAGTATTCATTGCTTATCTTTTACTCGAAATCATTTGTTGGTAAAGCGTTTCGCTTTGATCAGGTTTATCTTCACCTAGTGACGGAAGTCATGAAAGTTTCAATCTCTTTGGAAATTGCTCTGACGAGAAAGGTCTGTTGTTCTTCACGACTGAATATCGCCCTCAGAGAATGTTTCAATGATTGAAATAATAGTTTAGATTATATAACCATGTATTCCTTGAACCGAAGTTTTCGAACTTTGTTGATCAAGAGAAATCGGTAGGATTGTGGAATTGGCTTGCCAAGTCCGCAAACTGACGGAAGTTCTCGACTGAGAATTTCTGCAGGGATTTCCAAAACTCGTTTGTGTGATAAGTCCGCGAACTGGCGGAAGTTCTTGACCCGAGAATTTATGCTGAGTTTGGAAAACTCAACCGATTAGCTTAAGTCCGCGAACTTGTTTGTGAACTTAAGAGGTTATGATCTAAAGATGTGCTCTGAACATGAAACATTAATTATTAAGGAATGCTTTATGCAAATCGTGGCTATAATGTTCATGAGATGATTCTAATCGAATCGAATCATCTTTGTTCCAATTGTGTCTTGTGTAGTTACATAGGATCTCATAGCAATTGAATAACTCTTAACTAGTTCATTTGAGTCAATTGAACTAGTTATGGTGAAGAATAACATGATTAATATGAGATGCTCATATGTTGACCTTTTGGGTTATCATGTTGAACCAACATATGTGTACTCGTTTGGGCATGGTTTTCATGAACCCAGTAAACGTGTATCCAAGTGTGTGTGACAAGCTATGTCTTTCGATGTAACGGTTGAGAGATACTGGCTTGAATCTAAATCAGGTTTTCATCTAACGATGAATAAGGATTGCTTTGTACCTAAGGCAAAACCCTGATTTTAAGGTTATATAAAAGAGACGTCTAGCATTGAGCAAACCTAATTCCCACACGTCTGTGTGCTACTAGTGCTCTCGCTAGAGTCGATCTCCATTAACTCTTGATTTTCTTCTCTAAACTCGAGTTAACAACTTAAAGACTTCAATGGGATTGTGAAGCCAGACCGATACTACTTTTATCGTAGTAATGTGATCTGATCTTGCATCTTCTATCGTACGAGTACAATCCATTGATTGGCTTGAGATCGTGAGAGTTCTCTGATAGGAAATATAAAGAAGTCACAAACATCTTCGTATCACTGTTTGTGATTCCCCGCTTGTTTAGTTAGGAAGGATTGTAGAGAGGTGATTGATTAATCTAGGATGTTCTTCGGGAATATAAGTCCGGATTGTCAATTGGTTTCTGTTACCTTGATTTTATATCTAAAGAGGGAACATAACCTAGGGTTTATCTGTGGGAGACAGATTTATCCTTTCGATAGACTTTTCTGTGTGAGACAGATTTGTTTATTATCAAGTCTGTGATTTTGGGTTGCAACAACAATTTGTCGTGGGTGAGATCAACAAAGGGAATCAAGTATGCAGTGTCCTGCTGGGATCAGAGGTGTAGGAGTACAACTGTACCTTGTATCAGTGGGAGATTGGTAGGGGTTCAACTATAGATCAGTTCGAAGTTAGCTTGGAGTAGGCTAGTGTGTATTCAATCTAGACTAGGTCCCGAGGTTTTTCTGCATTTGCGGTTTCCTCGTTAACAAAACTTCTGGTGTCTGTGTTATTTCTTTTCCGCATTATATTTTATATAATAGAAATAATACAGGTTGTGCGTTCGTGATCATCAACTTCTCTAATTCAACTTTTGGTTGTTGATTGTAGTTGATTGATCCTTGGACATTGGTCTTTGGTACCGTCCAAGTTATCTCTCTTTGATAAAGACTCGCTATTGATTTTAGATTGAGTAGAAATCAAATCGAGAGATTGAGATATAAACCCTTTGATATATCTTTTTATTGATTGAGTCTGACTGTCTAGTTCATTCTCATAAAAAGTATATTGGAGTTTGTCCATACAGATTGTTAAGCGAAATATTGCGTGGTGTTGTTAAACCCTCGCTTTTTCAGTAACCATCTTTGGATATAAGCATATTTAGTGTGTTCGCACATTAGTGTATAAGTCTATAAACCGGGATCCAAGAGTATGCATATGTGTGTATACGAAATTGATGAAGGAGACAGGTTAAGTATGCGTACCTGTACGCATACTGGCGGGAAGTTCTCGAACCGAGAATTTTTGCTGAGTTTGGTTTTGGTAAAACTCTTAACTAGTCACCTTAAGTATGCGTACCCGTACCTATACTGGCGGAGGTTAACGAACCGAAAATTTCTGCTGAGTTTGGAAACTTAACAAACTCAAATCTGGTTGCTTAAGTACGCATACCCATACGCATACTTAAGCTGGTTACTTTGTCAAGTTGGTCAGTTCATGGACTCAAACATTTAAATCATAAGGAATGCAATCTTTTCAAACCGTGGTTATAATGTTCATGATTGATTCAAGTGAATCAAACCGATTTGATTTTAATTGTGTTTTCTAAACAATTGAACAACTCTTAACTAGTTTCATTTGAGTCATTTGAACTAGTTATGGTTAAGATGAATAAGGTTGATATGAGAATAATCATATGGCTAACCTCGGTTAACTATTAGTGAACCAACCTGGTGTACACGTTTAGGTACGTTTACATAAACCTAAATGAGGGTACATTTCATTTGTGTGTAACAAGCTAAGTTCGATCTAACGTTTGAAAGATATTAGCTTGGTTGAATCACGTTTTTCATCTAACGGTGATTATTGAATGCTTTGTTACAAAGGTAACTTGGATTGCAAACCCTGATTTGAAAACTAGATAAAGGAGAACTCTAGAAACTGGGAAGACTAATCCCCACACCTCCTGTGTGTTACTAGTTTCATAACTAGAATCGATTCTCCTTTAACCTTAGGTTTCTTCTCGAGACCCCGTAGTTTAACGACTTGAAGACTTCATTGGGATTGTGAAGCCAGGCCCAACTATTCTCTTTTTAGTTGCATGATCTGATCTTGCTGTTTCTATCGTGTTGAGTGCAATTGAAATAATTGTGTCGAGATTTTATATCTATGATAGGCAAGATAGAAAAGTAATCACAAACAAACTTCATCTCATCGTTTGTGATTCCACAATAACTCGCTAGGCGATTAAGTTTATTGTGAGGTGATTGATAATACTAGGATGGTCTTCGGGAATATAAGTAAGGTTTATCAATTGGTTCTTGTTCACCTTGATTTATCAAAAGACAGAACAAAAACTCTTGGGTATTTCTGTGGGAGACAGATTTATTCAATCCTATAGACTTTTCTGTGTGAGACAAATTTTTCTATCAAGTCTTCGACTTTGGATCGTAGCAACTCTTAGTTGTGGGTGAGATCAGCTAAGGGAATCAAGTGCGTCGTATCCTGCTGGGATCAGAGACGTAAGGAGCGCAACTGTACCTTGAATCAGTGTGAGATTGATTAGGGTTCAACTACAGTCCAGTCCGAAGTTAATTGATAGTAGGCTAGTGTCTGTAGCGTCTTAATACGGTGTGGTGTTCAATCCGGACTAGGTCCCAGGGTTTTTCTGCATTTTCGGTTTCCTCGTTAACAAAATTCTGGTGTTTGTGTTATTTTTTTCCGTATTATATTTTTTTATATAATTGAAATATCACAGGTTGTGCGTTAAGATCAATCAATTAGAATATCCAACCCTTGGTTGTTGATTTACATTGATTGACACTTAAACATTGGTCTTTGGTACCGTTCAAGTAACTCCTCTTATACTCAATCAGGCTCGCAGATTTCTATTTGCTGATTACGGATTGAATTAAGAGTTAGAGATATTAAACTCTTTGATATACTTTAATCTGGATTGAGTCTGACTGTCTAGTTGATTCTCTAGAAAGTGTATTGGAGTACATCTTCTCAGATTGCCAAACGAATTGTTGGGTGTGGTTGTTAGACCCCCCATTTTCACTTTTTATGTCATATTTTGATGGAAGAAAGGATAAAACTTTTGTTTACGAGGATTATGTCTATTGTATGTCATTGTGAAAATAGTGATGGAAAATAGGATGAATCCTTGTCTATTCCGTAGTATTTGGTCTATCTCCAATCCACATTTTTGTGCATATAATGTGTTTGTTCCATAAGGTTTCTTATGTTGAGCACAGCCGACTGGGTTGATTATTCTCTTATGATTAACTTAGTTATTGCTCCATAAGGTTCCCTATGTCAAGAATAACCAACTAAATTAATCATTCTCTTTTGGTTATTTTAGTTGTTGCTCCGTAAGTTCTCTTATGTTGAGCATTTCCGATTAAATTAGTCATGGGTTTTCTTATGGTTAATTTAATTGAGTATTTTTTGATTCAAATTCATATTCGTATGTGATTTGTTATGTCCAAAGAAATCCTTCTTTTCTTGTGAAATTAAGGCCGCTCTTGTTGTTCTTTCGGGAATGACATTTTTTGGGGGAGAGTTCTTAATCGAACTTGTGCTTAATTGCAAAATCTTTGTGGGGAGTGCGGCTGTGGAATATTATAGGGGTTATCTTGTATCTTTATAAACTCCTTGATGAAAGCATTTAGTTTTGGCTTTATGATTGCATATAAAAAGTTGATATGTGCTTTCTTTTGGTCATGAAATGTCTCTATGGAAATTTCATTAGGATCCCACTAGTTTTCGTACCTTTGCCAATTTTACTGACAAAAAGGGGGAGAATTAATGTGTAGTTCACACTAAAAATACATATGGTTTTCGGATCATTATGTAAGGGGGAGTGTTTCCATGTGAGATGGAGTATTGACTAAGGGGGAGTGATACATATCACCATAGTATTGTTGTCGAAGTTGTGATACAATTGAACTTTGATGCTGTGTAATAATACTATGACACTATGTAACAATGATTGAGAATTCTTATTTTCTCATTGTTATAGCTACGAATTTTCAACAACAATGATGCTAAACTTACAACCTTTGGAATCATTGGAGTACTTGGAAGTGACGAAGATTTCGAGTAATGTTGAAGAACCAAGGATATCATACATGTGGAAGAGAATCTACAAAGTTTATTTATTTATTTTGTATTCCATATGTATTGGAAGTCATGTCACTAAAATTGACAAAGGGGGATATTGTTAGAGCACTTCTCGGTCGAACTCGCATGCGTTGCTATCTCAAGCATGTTTGTCAATGTTAGTGATAAAAACTATAAGTCCTGATTTCTAGTCTACTATTATATAAGTCTCCGACTAGGATAGTAAATGTAGTTGAGCTCAAGACTCCATGGCGATCATCATACAAAGACGAAGAACTACTCAAGGAACTTTTGGAACTTCATCGACTAAAAGGTATGTGAAGACTTGAACTTATCTATCACTCAAAATTCTATCTACTCTATATGATATCTTGAGACAAAAGTTATATTGCTATATATACTATGATTACACACATTTGCTATTTCGAGCCGAGTTTACCTCGCTTATCTATTTCTCGAAATATGTGTTGGTAAGCTTTCGCTTTGGCCAAGTTCATCTTTACTAGTGACAAAAGTCATATTAGTTTCAATTACTTGAAAATGGCTTTGACGAAAAATGGTTTGTGAATAACAACTATATAACTTCCTCTAAGAATGTTTCAATGATTGAAATGAGAGTTTATAATATATAACCTTGGAAGGATATAAACATTGTGTGGTAACACATATGTGCGTAAGTCTTTATTCCTTGAACCAAAGTATGCATACTTTTGTAGATGGGGAAAAATGATTTGCTGGTTTTCAAGGAATTGAGGAGACGACCGTACGGAGGAGACACCTCGAACCGAGTGAAATGTTAAACCTCACACAGATGCACCGGTGCAAAGGGGGTACTTTAGATTCGAGAGATCAATCTGTAGTACTCCGGCCTAAATAAAGACAATGACCGTTCCAGAGTAAATTCGGTCACAAGAGAGGATGGGTTGATCTGTAGGAGGGAAGCTGAGAAATGTGTGGATTCAATGGTAATCAAAGATTGTGGGTGTGTGAATTCTGAATACGATAAGCTCTGAGTGATTGAAATTTCTCAATTGAGAGTAGTTGCTCAATTGATGAGTTGATGATCTCGTGTTGTCAGTTTGACGTGAGATTGATGATACTGATGATGATGATTCAATCATGATTCAGAGACTTATTTATATTGCTGGAATTGTAGACACCATGATTCCATGAAGTGTGACAGTTGATGGAATCAAGGAGTGGGGAAGTGGAGATCGTGTTTGAAACCAGTTGCTCAACGTGTGGAGACTTGGTCGATTTTCCACCCACTACCTCGTGAATTTCTTTAACTGATTGCACGACTTGCTCACATTCCATCGTGTGTTTGAACACACGTGCCGTAGACCGCCAGACTAAAACCCTAAATAATTTCCCCCCAAGTGACACGATTGACGTCTCGTGGTTTGTTAGTCAATTGATGACTTCGTGGTTTGATGGGACGATGAGTCCATGTAGTCGTTGAGTTGAACATGATGTTCTGAAACTCGTGAATTGAACATGTCATGAGACAGAGGTATAGTTCTTTCGATAAAGTGAGCAAGTATTTCTCATACGATGGATCGTTGAATATTGATTGTTGAACCAATATTCCTTGGTTTGAACAAATATTTATCATCTGAGCAAGTGTTGCTCATGTGATGAATTGTTGAATATTTGGTCGTCTGAGCATGTGTTGCTCGTCTGATGGATTATTGGCAGCGTACCAAAAATATTAATTAGAATACTGGTCGTCGAACCGAGCATAATAAAAAAAATTAATGACCATGAGGTTGTTATAAAATTATTAAGGTTAGAATCTGGAATGATGATCCTTGGATTTAGAAAACCTAATTTGATCAATTGATGATCAATTCATGGTTCGTCAGAATTTCAACCATGGGACGAAGGAGGGAGCGACTACATGGGACCGTGGATCAAACATGTAGTGTACATATGCTCACATGAGCAAATACGAAGAACTCCTGAAGAGTTGACGATTTTTTGGTGGAAGAATGATTAAATGCTGGCTTAATCATTTATTCAAAAATGCTCGTTTGAGCTTTAGGTGAGAAAACCTAATTAATTATGACGAGGCGAGGGACCGACCATGGAGTCATGAAACCGGCCCTGGGTTGTCCTGTGACCGTTTGACGATCACTTCATGAAAATTCAAAGTGTTTGGGAGAGTTTTGGACCTAATACGAGCAATTGTGCAAATTAGGTCAAAACTTGTGAAAATTGATGGGACCGGCTTCCGTGAGCCAAAGAGCCAATATTGGTCGGTCAAGATAGCGTGCTCGTGTCCCCAAGGTGTCCGCATCTTAGTCCTGAGAATTTTGATATTTTCTGGCGTGCAATTGAGCATCCATTCGAGAAAATATGTCAAAATTAGGGTTTCGACGAAACTGAGGAAAACACCATGAGATGATGAAAATAATTATAAAATAAGGAATGAGGAGGCATGGGACCGCCATGGTCAAGGCATGGTCGGTCGGTCGTGACCACGGTCCCGTGGTGCCTTTTCCTTAATTTTATAATATTTTGATGATTTTATGAAAAATTCATGAATTTTGAGAAATTTGATGAATTTTGGGAGTTTCCATGAATTAAAGGAGTTTTCATGAGTTCAAGGAAGCAAAAAATATTAAAATAATAAAAAAAGGGCGTGTGTGACCGTGGAAGGCATGGCCGGCAGGTTAGGGCCCAGTCCCACGAGTTTCCCTAATTTTATAATGATTTTATGAAAAATTCATGAATTTTGAGAAATTTGATGAATTTTGGGAGTTTCCATGAATTGAAGGAGTTTTCATGAGTTCAAGGAAGCAAAAATATTAAAATAATAAAAAACAAGGGCGCGTGGGACCGTGGAAGGCATGGCCGGCCGGCTAGGTCCCGGTCCCACGAGTTTTCCTAATTTTTTAATATTTTTAGGTATTTTGATGATTTGAGGGAATTTTTCCTAATTTGAGAGAAATACCATGAAATCAAGAAATTTGATGAATTCAAGGAAAACTAATAATAATAAAACAAAGGGGCGTGTGGGACCGGCAAGGGCATGGCCGGCCGGCCAAGTCCTGGTCCCACAAGTTTTCATAATTTATTTTATTTTATTATTATTTGATGATTTGTGCAAAAATACCATGAAATCAAGGAGTTTTTGATGAAATTAGAGAAATAATAATAATAATAATAAAATAATAAGGAACCGTGGGGTGTGGGGCCGGTCGGGACCAAGGCATGGCTTGTTGGACAATGGTCACGCCCCACACTCCTTTTCTTAATTTTATATTATTTTTTATGGATTTGTGGAAGTACCATGAAACCGAGGAGTTTCCTCATGACGAAGGAAATTTGATAAAATGAGAGAATTTTCATCAAATCATGAAAAATGCATTAAAATATAAAACTGGCGTGGGATTGACCACGACACGGTCGGTTGGTCGTGTGTCCGTGCTCCCAGCACCCTGGTCAACATTTTTAATTATTTATTATTTTCTTCTCTATTTTGCATAGGTTCATCGTTTCGTTGTATTTTTGAAATACTCGTTCGTGCGGTGACTGTTAGTGTATCATCGTTGGATACACCTTCACCATTTGAATTGGGGCTTACTTAGAGGTAGCTCAGACGCCCGGTTGTTGATTATTTATTACTAATTGTGGAATCTAGTGGAGAATAATTCACAAAACTGAGTAATAAAATGTTTATTATTAATTATAGGATCAGCTGAGGATTCGACTACGAATTCAGAATAATAAAGTGAGCATTACCATTCCGTGGGATCGTAGAGTCGACCATAGAATCAGAGTAATTAAGATTTATCTATTACCATTTATGAGACCAGTTGTGGATTCGATCATGAAATTGGAGTAATGAGATAATATATTTATTGATATTCTATGAGATCAAGTCGTGGATTCGATCATAGAATCAGAACAATTGTTATTCCCATTCCAGGGGACCAGTCGTGGATTCAACCATGGAATAGGAGCAATTAGGAATAATTAACTTTGTGGCTCTATACTAGCAGAGCAAGCTGTCTAGGAGGATTAATTATCCCGATATGAGCTTGTCGATAAGTCATATCCTTTATATAGTCAGGGTAAACTCGTTGTTTGTTCCTGAAGACGTTATCGCTCTATACTAGCAGAGCAAGCTGTCTAGGATCCGTCCATCTCGTGATGCTATATAGAAATAATCACTGAAAGTATTCAGTATTCATGAGATATGTCGTTGTCCAGTCGTGAGACTACATATCTACATTGTACTCTGAGAGAAAGTACTCTCTGTTGAGAATTCGATGAGAGACCCGTGTCTCGATACTCACGTCTGATTGCTGAATCAGAGCTTCGTATAATTATGAGTTTACGAATTTAGCCTTTGTCGAAAATCCACCATCTACATTAAGTTCCCTGCTTACTGAGGAAAGCTGTGTTCCTCAGTCAGCATTAAATGGTGATTTTACGGCCATAAATCATTATACCAGTAATTGAACTTAGTCGTAAGTTGAGACGTTACCGGATTTAAAGAGCATGAGCAAACCAAGACTTGATGAAGGATTCAATGTCATGATTGGAGCGTCTTTTGATGAACATAAATTGGTGTTGAACCGCTGGTTTGGACGACGAGTCCGTGGTCGGTTAGGATTCGCGGGTCGGGCCCAATAAGGAAATCCTTAGAAAATTAGGTTTTGGAAATAAAATTGATATAAAAGGAATTAATCCTATTTTTTTTCCCACAACCGATCAGTGCTTCATCACCTCTCCACCACCTTTACGCTAGCCTCAGGAGGAAAAATTCGCCGGCGCTCCACCGTCCGCCGCCGTCCGATCACCGACCGGCCGGCGCCGACCAGGTAAGCGCCGACTTTTTTTTTTTTT